>NW_027248759.1:0-19364 GCF_031021105.1 Erythrolamprus reginae | reverse complement strand
AAAAAAGTGTGGTGCATTACTTTCTGGGCCACCCTCGAATTTCCAAGGGCAATAAAGTGAGCATTTCTTACAGTTTAAAAAAATGGTGTTTGTTTGTTACCAGACAAAACTATTCCAAAACAGGTTTAAAAACCAGTGCCTCTGCCAAAGCACATTGGTCTCTCTACCACAAGAGGATGTGATGCCACATGATAAAAGGAGTCGGGGCTGCCCTATATTATAAAGTTAGGTATGAATAAGTGTGTATTTGTTGGTATATAAATGGAAGTCTGGTAGTCACCATTTCCTTCAGTAGAAGTGGAATCCATGAATTCTAGATCTTGAAGGATACACGTATGCATAGAAAGAATAATACAATAGTTTCTACTTTTATTTAAATGGGAAAAAGGTATTTATCAAATTCCTGTCTCTGGAAGGGAGACCACCATTGAGGTTAGTAGGAAGCGATTGATTTCAGACAAGTTGTCATATAAGTGATGTGTTTGAGCGAAAAATGTCATTACGTCACCTGGTTATCTGAGTAAATACCCCATACAAAAATAGAGATAGATAAATAGATGGATGGATGGATGGATGGATGGATGGATGGATGGATGGATGGATGGATGGATAGATAGATAGATAAATAAATAAATAAATAGATAAATAGAATTAGATAGATAGGATTAGGTAGGTAGATAGGTAGATAGATAGATAGGTAGATAGGTAGATATATATATAGGTAGATATATATATATATAGATAGATAGATAGATAGATAGATAGATAGATAGATAGATAGATAGATAGATAAAGGTAGGCAGGCAGAACTCCTACTATAGGAATATATACAAGAAAGACACTGTACAAATATCAAGTTCCCAGAACTTTAAGGATTCGTGATGCTGTCATTTTGCACAATACAGGTTAATTTCCACAATTCCCATGATTTCTGAGCAAGTGCATAATGCATTTCCCCCCTAAGGCTTACCCTCTAATTCAGAGCAGCATGTAATTTATAATATGCGTTTTTTTCTGCTGTTAGAACTACTATTACTTGTTACAAAGCTGTTTCCCATTTTGAGTGAGAAAGAAATGGAAGAACCCTTTCATTAGCAGCGAGTTTCCATCGAATGAATAGGCTACACGTTACCTATCTTGTAGGTGAAGGTAATTAAAATTGGAGTGAAAAGAAAATATTGTTTTGGTCTAGTCATTTAGAAGTGAGAAGTTGCATAGCAATTCTTGCTAAGGTGTGGAAGAAATGATCCGGTCGCAGAACTGGTTCTAATGAATCTTATTCAAACTATTTAGGAGAAATATGTCTGGGTGCTTCTTTTTTTTTAACCTTCTTTCTTCTTCTGCATGCATTGTTCTCTCAAATAACTCTGCAAGATAGGCTACTGCTGTTATTCCAGACTGGCCTTGAAGAGTATCAGTAAGTTCAAGATACTGGCTGTGCTTTCCTGATCCTCTTTCCTAAGGACATACAGTTCTGAGAAGCGAAGTTGGAGGAGGAAACTGAGGTGTTTGAAAGTAGTAAAACAGTCAGTATAATAAGTCTTTTGGAAGGAATGTGCAGCCTCTTAAATGCTGGGTCAAAGAGGAGACTGTTATTGCCCTCTTCATACAGGCAGGCAGCAACAACATCACCAAAAAGGCTTTAAGTGTAGTCAACCTAATCCTACGCAGCTTTTGCTCCGGCAAACTCACACTAATTACCAGAGCCTACAAAACTTTCGCCAGACCCATCCTCGAATACAGCTCATCCGTTTGGAACCCATACCACATCTCGGACATTAACACCATTGAAAATGTCCAAAGATACTTCACCACTCGAAACAGAATACCCTACGAATCAAGACTTACAATCCTGGATATTGAAACCTTAGAACTACAACGCCTCAAACACGATCTAAGTATTGCCCACCAGATTATATGCTGCAATGCCATGCCTGTCAGTGATTACTTCAGCTTCAACCGCAACAACACAAGAGCACACAACAGATTCAAGCTTAATATTAAACGTGCCAAACTTGACTGTAAAAAATATGAGTTTAGCAATCGAGTTGTCGAAGCGTGGAACTCCTTACTGGACTCCATAGTGTCATCCTCTAACCCCCAACACTTTACCCTTAGATTATCCATGGCTGACCTCTCCAGATTCCTAAGAGATCAGTAAGGGGCGTACATAAGCGCACTAGAGTGCCTTCCGTCCCCTGTCCTATAGTCTCTACTATATCTCGTATATCTTCTCTTCTATCTCTTCTGTCCATTATATCTCTTCTATTTTTTCTATCTCTTTTATCTCTTATATTTTCTGCTATTCTCTCTAGTTATAGTTTACTCCTATATTTCTCTTCTATACTCTCTTTGATACATTCTACTCGTATATATCATCTATAACCTTCATTGTGTATTATTGTGTATTGGAAAAAACAAACAAATAAACAAATAATAACTCTTGGAAGGAATATGCAGCCTCTGAAATGCTGGGTCAAAGAGGAGACCATTATTGCCCTCTTCATAAAGGCAGGCAGAAGAGCAGCATATCCGTATGGGAACGCCTTCTGCCACATGAATCCCAGCGTCCCACAGAGTCGGCCTTCTCCAGGTCCCGTCAACTAGACAATGTCGCTTGGCGGGGCCTAGGAGAAGAGCCTTATCTGTGAGGGCCCCAGCTCCCCCTGGAGATTGATTGATTGATTCAATTTTGGTGCCGCCCTTCTCCTTAGACTCAGGGTGGCTTACAACATGTTAGCAATAGCACTTTTTAGCAGAGGCAGCGTATTGCCCCCCCCCAATCCGGGTCCTCATTTTACCCACCTCGGAAGGATGGAAGGCTGAGTCAACCTTGAGCCGGTGATGAGATTTGAACTGCTGACCTGCAGATCTACAGTGGCCTGCAGTACAGCACTCTACCTGCTGCGCCACCCTGGCTCATTAATTTGTACTGGCCCCACCCTCCTGGCCTTCCGCAAGAATCTGAAAACCTATTTATGTCGCCAGGCTTGGAGTGACTAGACCCAAGCCTCTGGCCAATGAATGTGTGGTGTGTTTGTGGTTTCAATCTGAATGAATGATTTTTAATGTTTTAGCCTTTTTAAAATAGTTTTAGATTAGTCATTTATATTAATCGGATTTCAGATGTGTTATTGTATATTGTTTTGTTTTGTTTTGATTTGTTGTGAGCCACCCTGAGTCCACAGAGAGGGGGTGGCATACAAGTCAAATGAATAAATAAATAAATAAATAAATAAATAAATAAATAAATAAATTCTTGAATTGCACTGAAATGCAGAGTTTATTATTAACATGCAACGGGGCACATTTTGTTGCAAGGGGAATTTAATTTAAGACTATAACTCAAAACGCTTGGCAAGGCAGCTTCACTGTTTTCTTCCTTGTTTCTTCCTATTTTTTCTTTTTTTCTTTCTCATGTTCTTATTTTCCTTTCTTCTTTCTTTTCCTCCTGTTTTTTGTAGACACTGCTTTGTGAGCGTTACTGAAACTGCGCGTCCCATTTAGGCAGCTGGATAAAACTGTACAAACCCCTTTTTATAAATACAGTAGATGTGAATTCAATTACTGGAGAATTATTGGGCAGGGAGTTCAATAACTAATATTTTTGTGCGTGTTGGGGGTGGTGGTGGTGGTGAGTCTTAAACCTTAAGCTTTCCGTCTCTCAAAATTGCTTTGGGTTCCAAAACATTCTTTTAGGTGTGTAATTTCTTTCCGCCCGGTGTTTGGCGTGCGTATGCCGCAGACGTGTTCCAGCCTTGTGAATCTTCCATTTGTTATTTGTGTGGGCAAGGTATGAGGTATGTATGAGGTGAAAAACAGCTGCTGTGCTTAATCAGGCCACCTCACCTGTAATTAAGGATTAAAAGGAGGTGAGCGTTCTGGAGGATATGCAGAGCACCAAGTTTGGTCAGGGAGGGTTTTTTTGGGGAGGAATCTTAATTTTATAGACACAAGACGTTGGAAATTGACAACAGCTGCCAGTCAAAGGTGCCCAGGAGATGATCCCTTCACAACAGCAGAGAAAAACCATTTTGGGTTTCAAGGGCAGATAGACACACAGGTGAAGGCAGGGGCGGAAGCGTGCAATGAAAGGCTTTTTCAAATATATCACGCAGGGAAGATTTATGAGGGAGTAGCGGGCCCATTAATAGATGAGGAAAGCGGCTGAAATCAATGGCTAGTCTAAGTTGTCCTGAACTACTTAATGTTTTCTTTTTTAATTGGTTTTTAAGAAGAAAAATATATACAGCCAGCCTATGGGCCATTAGGAAGTAGTGAAAACCTTGGCGCTCAGGCCTTTGATGGAAGAAGGCATGCGAGAGAAGACTTGGAAAGGGGGTTGATAGCTGCAAATCGGCACTGCAAATGGATATACATCCAGGGTGCATTATACAGAGAAGGACAAACCTCAGAAGTACTGAGAGTGTTGTAAAAATTCAACTATAGGCATGTTTGTCTGGAACAGAAGTCTAGAAAAGATCGTTGGATATTAGCCCTTATTTATGCGGGGGAAACAAGCACAATTTCTTCTTTGCCTGTGCCTGAGTGCTGATTATTTAGGATCATTATTATATTTCTCAGATTCACTCTATCCGGGCAGGTATAGAGACAGTAAAATATGAAATAATACTATACCAGTGAATTGGATTCCATAAGAGTCTTATGTAAGACTGGATTCATGAGGTTTAAAAGGCAGCTGCAATTTTTGTAGCCGGGTAGAATGAATAGAAAGTGGTACATAGGCATAGCATGTTGACATCTTGATATTTTTCAGTTCTTGTTTTCTTTTCTTTTCAACACTTTCTCCAAAAATTAGATTTGTTAAGGAGTGTGCAGAGTGATCTCTGAGTTATCAAAGATATACCTACTCAGAGGAAACATGGAGTTCTATCGAATATCCATCTGATAGCCCAGAGATCCGAGTAATGGTTCAGTAATACAATCCAGATACATTAAGTGCATAAAATATTATTTACCTTGGCAAATATCTAAGTCAAGAACAGTCCTAGTCACATACAGTTAAATCAGTCAATACATATACAAAAGTATAAGTTTTACTTGTTCAGCTTACAAATACATAAACCATCATTTGAACACACAGCTCTTACTACAGCAGTCACATAGAAACCTAATAGAAATAGCAGAGAGAGAGAGAATCACGCTTCTGGCTCCCTCTTATGGCAATCGGCAGCATTGACCCTTAAAGTTATAGTGTTTCAATACATTTAAGCATACATTGTTGGTTTGTTTTATATACTTGCCAAACCCAACCAGTTATGTAGACAGTATTAACAAGACTTATTATATAATCTTGGAGTATAAAAACGTGAATTTTTGTGTTGTCATTGGTGTAAGAGACAGCCTTCATTAGATGTTTTGACTGGATCTAAAGCTTTACTAGTAAGCATCATGTCATGAACAAAATTATGATATACCACAAAAATTTAACAGAGTGTAGTATTCAAAGGCATTCTGCAATGGCGTGGTCCATCCTGTCTACTGAACTCCATCATCTTATTTCCACCCCATCTTGCCTCATGTATAAAGAAGGCTTGTTTATTCAACATATGTCGCTGCTGCAAGATGCAGCAACTAAGATCTGTTCTCCCATCCCTCCTAGCACAAACATTTCACTGTACAGTGGTACCTCTACTTACGAACTTAATTTGTTCCGTGACCAGTTCTTAAGTAGAAAAGTTTGTAAGAAGCAATTTTTCCCATAGGAATCAATGTAAAAGCAAACAATGCTTGAGATTGGGGAAACCACAGGGAGGGCGGAGGCCCTGTTTCCTCCCAGGAGATTCCTAGAGAGGCCCCACAGAGGCTTCCCCCCGCCTTTTCTAGCCCTGTTTCCTCCAAGGAGATTCCTAAAGAGGCCCCACAGAGACTTCTCCCCACCTTTTCCAGCCCTGTTTCTTCCTAGGGGATTCCTAGAGAGGCCCCACGGCGGCTTCTCCCTGCCTTTTCTGGCCATGTTTCTTCCCAGGAGATTCCTTAAGAGGCCCCACAGAGATTTCTCCAAGCCTTTTCTGGCCCTGTTTCCTCCCAGGAGATTCCTAGAGAGGAATTCCTAGACCCATGGAGGTTTCTCCCGGATTTTTACGGCCCTGTTTCTTCACAGGAGATTCCTAGAGAGGCCCCACGGAGGCTTCTCCCTGCCTTTTCCGGCCCTGTTTCCTCACAGGAGATTCCTAGAGAGGCCCCACGGAGGCTTTTCCCTGCCTTTTTCGGTTACAGTTTCGGAGGCTTGGGTTCTTAAGTGGAAAATGGTTCTTGAGAAGAGGCAAAAAAAAACCTTGAACATCCGTTTCTTATCTAGAAAAGTTCTTAAGTAGAGGCGTTCTTAGGTAGAGGTACCACTGTACTTAGGTAACAATATAAACCTGATGTCTGAGCCAGCTTGCTGCTTTTTTTTCCTAATAGGAGCATAGCAGCAGCGGGTTTCACTTATCTTCGCTACAGTGATTGCGCGCGTGGCGTTCTTTCTGCACATGCGCAGATCATCTGTGATTATGCCCAGGCAGGTGGGCGGAGCCTCCCGCCGGTGCTGCTACCGGTTTGCCCAAACTTGGGCGAACTGGTAGCAACCCCCCCCCCCTCTGGAGCATAGGACGTGTAAACTTGGAGTTTTGCTGAAGCGGCCTTTGTGTACCCCCCCGCTGTCACATTACAGACTCATCGCGCACGGTCTCCTTTTGCCAGTGAGTGTCTGTCCTCTTTCTGAAATTAATTTTCTTTTTATCCTTGACCGGTACATAGCTTCAGTGTGTAATCCTGAAAGTCCAATCTTGTGTAATTGTCAGGGATTCACTCTGGCACCCATTAGGCTCCGTACCGGCATAGGGTGTCCGCTCTTTGACCTCTCTGATCAATACTTCTTCAGTCCAGTTCATGCATTTCAACTCACTAAATACATCCACGGCAGTTGCCTTGCCTCGTCTCCTCTCTCTCCCCCCACTGCCTCTTGCAACCTTTTGTAAATGGGCCATTCTGACATTTGTCTTTAGGAAGGCTCTTGAGTTGGTTAATGCCTTTTGAAATATGTAAGGGAGGACAGAGCGACGACAAGGGGGCATTTTATTAACGAGTATGTAAGACCGAAGCAGTTTTAAATCTTTCATTTGCAAAATATGCATTTGAATATTTTCAGACTCACCTATCGATTAATTAATTTACCAGTAATTAATAAGTATGAAATTCTGTCACAGTTCCCTTCTGACCCTCAAGATTCAGAAAATTGGAAGAAGGTTGGAAGCAAAATAAGATCCCCCTTTGATAAGCCTTGTTTTGCTTCCAATCTTCTTTGGCTCATCTCTTTTTGAAATGACAAACAGAGTAAAACAAATCTTATTTTATTTGTTTATTTGTCAAGCATGTGTAAGATTACAGAAAAAAGTATAAACATGATTGCGAATACATAAAATGTATAAACATGGTTATGAATTCATGAGATGTTTACGAATACATGGGGACATTAGGATAGGGACGGTAGGCAGGCTGGTGCACTTATGCACAACCCCTTGCAGACCCCTTAGGAATGGGGTGAGGTCACACATGGCTAGGCAGTGTTCAACCAGTGTCTACAGCAGTCTAAGTCATCTTGACACTTGCAAGACTCCAGAATTCAGACCCAGCAGGAATGCTGGCTGGGGAATTCCTGCGAAGTTAAGTCCAGATATCTTCAAGTTGCCAAGGTGGGAAACACTGGTCTAAGGTTAAAGTTTTGGAGGTATATTTGGTTCTATCACCTTCTTACCAGAGGGCCTAGCATAAAGCATCTGGAAGATCTCAAATGAAACTTCGAGAGTTGATATGAGAGGATTAGAGGGTGACAAATAAAACTTTATTTAGAGTGTGTACAATTCAGGACCAGGAAAAAAAGTAGATCCATTCCTCGAAGATCAACCATTTCAGCTGATTTCATGAAGCTTCTCTATTAACTGAGCTAACTATTGGGTTAGTCACCATCAGAGGCTCCAGTGAAGTCCAGGGTAATAGATTTTTATTTCCCTAAACAATGCTGAGATTTCCTAATGTCTAAGGATTGTTTTCTACTCTTGCCATTTTTCTTCCTGCTAATATAGCAGCATTTAGCCAGTAGCAGTATTCAGACGAATTTCAAAGGGTATATTAACTTGTAGGCATAACTTATTAGCTCTTTGGACATTTTGGCTTTAAACTTCAAACAATGGCTTAAGGAATTGGCATTGACATCTGCCTCCACCCTCCTCTCCTTCCACAGGACTTTGAAGACCCATTTAGGTCGCCAGGCATGGGGGAATTAATGTACCCCCTTCTGACTAGTAAGCCTTGAGTATGGTTATGATTGTGTAGTGTCAATTGTCTTTTGATGATAGTGGGTTTTAACTATAGTTTTAATCAATAGATTTGTACTGTATTGTTATTGTTGTTGTTGTGTATTGTATTGTTATTGTTGTTGTGAGCTGCCCTGAGCCTTTGGAGAGGGGTGACATATGAATCTAATAAATTATTATTAATAATAAATTATTATTATTATCTGACAATAGGTTGCTTGGCCAATGCCAAGCCGCAGAAGCTAAATACCATCCCCAAATTAACAGAAAAAATTGAGAAGAATATTAAGCCGGGCTGAAAGGAAGTAAGGGAAAACAAACTTTCACACAGGCGCTATTATATTTTTAATTTTTTTTATTTGCCTTCTGATCATAGTAGGACATGTCCTTGAGTTTTGCTCAAATGAGTTTTATAAATCATGATTTTAAAGATAGAGAGAGAGATAGAGAGAGAGAGAGAGAGAACTCTTCTACTTTTGATATTTCACCAACTGAAGGCCAATTTCTCCTTCCTTTGTGCCTTGCTTAAAATAGTTTTAGAAAAAGTTGCATTCTTTCTTCAATTGTTCCTTTTCAGCTGGTTAAATGACGATTTTTAACTACTGTGGTTTTCTTTACTTACTCCCCGCTCCCTCTCCAACGAACTTGCAGGAGATTAAATTCATCATTCATTTTTTATGGTTTTATACATAATGGCGTTTTATGTTTTCAAATAGATCTGAGGTCATACTTTTAACAGAAAAATAAGAATGCTCTGCATTTAAATTGAAAGCAGGTCCACTCCATTAAAGATACATTATTTGATTCAAATTAAAAGTCTTAAAAGTATACAAAATAGTATTCGGGTAAAAACTGAGAGATGTAATTGTATGTAATATCATAAAATAATCGATATGGCATTACATTATTTCTCACTTCCCAGTAACAGCTTGGGAAGGGGGGGGTGAGCGTTTGCATATTGATGAGGTGAGAAGGGTCACCGTTAACTCTGAAATCTAACAGAGGTGGATTTAAGGTTACTCGTGGTTATAGCTGAACGTAAGATTTTTTTCCCCTTTTTCTTTTAGCTAGAGGGATAACATGGCGGCTGAAGCCAATATTGTGGTAGGTCTGAATTACGATGATCCTATCAGAAGGTGCTGACCAGAAGAGCAACTTGGATTAGCCACTCAATTGTGCAATTCACGGAACAGAGCAAATGTTTACTTGTCAACAACAATAATAAGCAGTGAAGGGACATAAGTAGTTCCCATCCATTCATGTCACTTATGATTTCACTTCCTTTCAGATCTAGCCAAGTTATTGGGCTGGCCACAATTGAGCAGCGATAGATACCTTTCCTTCCCAATCCTGATGAGTCAAGGGACGTAATACCTATAACACCAGCCACATTATTTTGGCACCCTGCAAAAAAACCCCACCATGCATTTTATTTTTACGATTGTCTTTTCTGATACAGTGGTTCTTTGACTTACGAACTTAATTCCTTCCATGACCAGGTTCTTAAGTAGAAAAGAAGCAATTTTTCCCATAGGAATCCATGGAAAAGCAAATAATGTGTGCAATTGGGGAAACCACAGGGAGGGTGGAGGCCCTGTTTCCTCCCAGGAGATTCCTAGAGAGGCCCCACGGAGGCTTCTCCCCACTCTTCCGGCCCTGCTTCCTCCCAGGAGATTCTTAGAAAACCCCCACAGAGGCTTCCCTCCGCCTTTTCCGGCCCTGTTTCCTCCCAGGAGATTCCTAGAGAGGCCCCATGCCTTTTCCGGTTACAGTTTCAGAGGCTCGGGTTTGTAAGTGGAAAATGATTCTTGAGAAGAGGCAAAAAAATCTTGAGCGCCCGGTTCTTATCTAGAAAAGTTTGTAAGTAGAGGCGTTAGTAGGTAGAGGTACCACTGCACCTCCTTCCTCTGCAGTGCAAAATGCCTAAAACAGTTCGATTACCAGGTGGTTCAGATGCTCCCATGGTTTCCAAGTCAAACTAAAATAAATACTCCTTTTTCCACCAATCCCTCTGAAAAGAGCCAAGGAATTAAGTGAAGAGTGGGGGGGAGCCAGTTCCACCTGTACTTTGAGAGCTGTGAACCCTTCAAGACAGATCAGGTGGAGAAAAATTTCAAGGATTCTAGGAATTTTGGAATGATAGAGTCAGAGTTAATATATAGCCACGTCAACAGCTCTTTAAAGTTTGTCCAAGTTCCTCTCTGCACCACGTTTTACTAAGGAGAACCAAGGCAGGGTTATTTCACAGGTGGGTTCCTGCTGCTTCGGACCGGTTCCATAGAACCAGTCCAAAGCAGCAGAAACCCACCTCTGAAATAAGTAAGTAAAAATAGGGACTGGTTCTCCGAAGTCTGGGCGCGCCTCTCAGCCGGTTCTTTCGGCGGCACCATAAACGCCACCATCTTGTTTTTTGCTTCTTTGCATGCACAGAAAGTTTGTTCTCGCGTTGCACATGGGCAAAGCATGTGCCCCCCCCTCATGGCGCACAACTGAGCAAACCAGCAACAATGAAAACCGGAACCCACCCCTGGAGTTACTTTGAGTTTTAGAAAAGTTAGATGAAAAAAGGACTTTTTATCTCCACATTAATCCCGCATTGTGTTTTGTCCACCTACGAATCTGTAGTCATGTAAGTGCAAGCATTATTACCTAACTTACTTTTAAAAAGACATTCATTTATCAATTCGGGGCGGCGTCAGGGGAAAAAAACACAAACCAACTTTGTACCAACTGCCTCACTATGGATCTCTTTCACATTGTGGGTTGCCCTCACATTATAGGGTTTCAAAGTGCCGGTAATGAACCTCACCCATATTTCTAGCATGAATAATAAGGAATGAGCATAATACATTTTAATATATTTTTTTTCCTTTAATGCAATACTGGTGCAGTACTCCACCCAAATAAATACAATTATCTTATAGAAGAGTTTTTTTGTTTTTTGTTTTTCAAAGAGAAAGGAGTTCGTTGCTGGGAGGAAAAATGTGGCAATGAGGCTTTCAGGCAGCCTATTTTTCTCCCCCTTCATGTGGAGTAGTTCTCATTTCAAATCTCCCCATCTGCTTATCAAGGTATCCTTAGGTGGCCTTTGGTAAACTTCTGTGCTTTCTCTTGTCCTCTGTCGATTGCCCTGGCTCCATGATTTATTTTATTTTATTTATTTATTGGTTTTGTCAAGCACGTATTGGTGGTATACAAAGATATAACAATGTTTATATGCCTGATACTAGTAAGAGAGAAACATTAGGGCAGGGGACGGAAGGCACGCTGGTGCACTTATGCACGCCCCTTACTGACCTCTTAGGAATCAGGAGAGGTCAACCGTGGATAGTCTAAGGGCAGTGGTGGGCTCCTATGGGTACGGTCAGGTACACAGTACTGGTAGCAAAAATTTTGGTTGTTTTTTTTTCTTTTTTTCCCTTCTGGGCTCTGGGTACGTTTTTCCTATCACAGTAAATGAGGTTGAATGTGTACAATTTTAGAAGAGCTGTGCGTGCGTGTGTGTACATTCACTTTATATAATAGATAATCAGGGGTGGGCTACTGCCCGTACCGGGGGGAACGCTATGGGGTAGCGGAAATACAGCTCCACCCCAGAAGACCCAATGGTTGTACGCCGCCCTGAGTCACCTCGAGAAGGGTAGCATGGAAATCTAATAAATAAATACATTTGCACTGGAAGATGTTGAAACAAAATACATAAGCCACGCCCACAGGGTGGTAGTAAAAATTTTGGTAGCCCATCACTGTCTAAAGGTAAAGTTTTGGGAGTTAGGTGATGATACTACAGAGTCAGATAATGAGTTCCATACATAACCAAAGTACCCTCTGTTCTAGCATGATGATGATGATGATGATGATGATTATTATTATTATTATTATTATTTATTAGACTTGTATGCCGCCCCTCTCCGAGGACCCAGAGCGGTTCACAACATCCAATACAAATAATATGTATACAAATCTAATAGTTAAAACAGTAAGCTAAAATTCCATTATGTAAAAAAACAGTCTACTCAATCACATCCACACATAACATTTAACGGTCAGAGAAAAAGGGCGACGTAGATGGGTCTTAACATGATATTCCATGTTTCCACTGTCTCGATTAATTGTTGCTTCTACAGCAATCTCAAGTCACCTTCGCAACATCGTTGGGCATTATTTACAGTTTCTCAACATTTTGCAGGGTCCTCCCTTGATTGCGTTCAAACGCAGCCTCTAATTTTTGGGAAACTGAAGCAGGTGTTTGGGGTTTTTTCCTGTATAGAACGCATTTGTGAATAGTGTGGGAGTCGACACCTCACCTTTGTAGCAGTTGGAGTGTTTTTAGCCCTTTGATGTTTTGATGTGAAAGCTGCCTTGGAACAACAGGTTGAAGATACCTGGAAGCAAGCTAGTTGAACGGAAAACGACAGGTCTGAAGCAGGAGATAAACCAGCTGGTTGCCTTTTGGTTGTCGTTTTTGATTGCAACCAAGCAAGCACTTGAAGGCTCCTGGACCCGTTTGAGTCCCTATATGGGTTAATTTCATGGGGGCAGAGAGGTGGAAAGACAGGGAATGAGATTTTGTGATTATTTTTTGATTTGACTTAGAGAAGGGTTGCAAAGCACTGTGAAGCGGTATATAAGTCTAAGTGGTAGTGCTATCGTTCCAGCCAATATTATTGCACTTCAATCTGTTCTCCTACCAATACCAAAAAAGGGAAAACTTGGAAGGAGCACAAAAGCTGTTCCTTTGGAGCAGGGGTCCCCAAACTTGGCAACTTTTAAGACATGTGAACTTCAACTCCCAGAATTCTCTAGTCAGCTGGCTGGAGAATTCTGGGAGTTGAAGTCTACACATCTTAAAATTGCCAAGTTTGAAGACCTCTGCTTTATATTTTGCAGGCTGGGAGAACAACAGCCAGCACAAATGGGCAAAGAGATATTTCCAGTCATATTTTTCTATGGTTCAGTTTACCTTCACCCCTACTGGACCAGGATGGCCGTCAATCTTCTATGTTTCTATGTTTCACACATAACGTTTGTGTCTGGGGGTGGGGGGTGGAATTATCAAAAGTGAATTGAATTGTTTTATTGGGATGAATTCTAGACACATGCCAAGTTTCATTGAGACTCTCATCCCATGCTGCAGGTGTCCACTCTGCTACCTGATGCATCAAAAGGGATGGTGGTTGATAGATGAGAGGATAAACTTTTGGGGAGACTCAGAAAGTTTCTGAGGTTTGGGTTTGGGTTTTTTTTGGCAAAGAGGAATGTGGCAGAAGACACTAAAGTTGGTGGCCACATGGATCAAACCAAGCTAGGGTGGGGCGCAGCAGGGAGCTGTTGGGGTGTAACTCCCAAGCGTAGGCGGGAATGGAGCTGAGAAGAATAAGCAGTATGGAATATGTATTGGGATCATCCCAGGATAAAACAAAGCATGATGATGCAGGAAAGAAGGAAAGAACAGAGATCGTTAGATTGCGATCATCCTCAACGTACAGATCATGGTAATAAATTCGTGGGATTTGGTAATAAGGTTCTATCAGCCAATTTTGATAAAGAAACTAAAGGCTATTCCTTATGGAACACGTCAAGCAGGGATGCTGATTGTTCGCTGACAAAGACTCCTAATCAGCCCAGAATTGAGGATATTAATTGAAATTCATATCCAGGCAAATCTTTCCTCGGCCAATCACTCTCTTTCTGTTTAATTGACTGTACCGGTATATTCTAAAGACAAGTGGCTGAAAAGACCACTGAGCAACTAAAAAGAAAAAAAAGAAAAGAATGGGAAATAAAATTTATGACGAATAACTTCATTATTAGTATTATTTTGATGATTGATGGACCGTGTCATCAGAGTGAAAAAGTAGCTGAATGGACTTTTTAGTCAACTTCTGTATTGGGTTCCATGATCTAGAAGCAAATTTGAAGCTACTCCTAACTTTGTCTGGTGTGAATGGAAGCTTACCTCCCTGTTCAAGTATCCCTTATCTCCAACCTTGGCAACTTTAAGACTTTTGGACTTTAATTCCCATAATTTCTCAGCCAGCTTATATGGGGGTTGAAATCCAAAAGTTTTTATTTATTTATTTATTTGTCTGTCTGTCTGTCTGTCTGTCTGTCTGTCTGTCTGTCTGTCTGTCTGTCTATCTATCAGATTTGTATGTCGCCCCTCTCTGTAGACTCAGGGCAGCTAACAACAATAACTTAACTTTGGAGACCCCTGCCTTAGATTCTGTGGAGGAAGCCCAGAGCTGATAAATATAATGTTTGTCTCCTACAGTGTTCAATTATTTACATAAAGACACTGCTGTGTTTTCTGTAGAACTTCGGAGAAAGATGCCACGAATACGCACCATTCTACAGGCTCCTCTGGGGTTCCAAGGAAGCAAAAGGAGGGTGAATAAGGCTGAAATTTCAAACCGGACAAGTTGCTGTGTAGGAGGTCAGTTTCTAAGATTAGAAAGAATGCAGTTTGTTTGGGACGGAAGGCTGCTCTTTTGCTGCAAGGGAGTCTGCAGTTTTGCAGTGTTTTTAGTAATCCCAGATGGCAGCAGTGTCAACAAAATGTGTTCACGCAATTCCACTTCGTGCATTAGCGGCAGCGGTTCCTCAGCTACACAAACCCGGCAGCTTTACCATCACTATGTCCCAAATAAACCACTACCACTGCTTTATGTGGTGCTATACCTTTGAGGTGGAAAGCAGCATTCAAACTGTTACCAAAAACTAATTGTGCATATGAGAAATTGATTGCCAGTAGCTTTCCAGGCAAAATGTAAGGTCTTAATGTTGAATTTTACAGTCCTAAACAGTTTAGAATCATACTATTTAAGGGGCCATGGATGTTATTATGACCTGGGATTAACACTGCTCTTTAGTGTCCCCATTAACGTTCTGTGAGAAAGGAGGTGAGATAATTTTCTTTAGCCTCGTCTATTTAGAATAGAGTAGAGTAGAGTGGAATGGAATGGAATTCTTTATTGGCCAAGTGTGATTGGACACACAAGGAGTTTGTCTTTGGTGCAGATGCTCTCAGTGTACATAAAAGAAAAGATACATTTCTCAAGAATCATGAGGTACAACACTCAATGATTGTCATTTAGTCTGAATTAACAGAATAATAAGAGTTGGAAGGGACCTTAGAGGTCTTCTAGTCCAAGCCCCTGCTCAGACAAATGGCTATTCAACCTCTTCTTAAAAATCCCCAGTGTTACAGCATTCACAACTTCTGGAGTCAAGTTCTTCCACTAATTCATTGTTCTCACTGTCAGGGAATTTCTCCTTCATTCTAGGTTGCTTCTCTCCTTGATTAGTTTCCATCCATTCGTAATTACTTTTATTAATCTTTACCTTTTTTATTTTATTATAAAATGAAATCAGTTTGAATGGAATGGAAAGAAAGGGAAGCTGAGGAAATGGGAATAACTCTAGGCAGCAGGAAGGCACGAAGGCGTCCATTGCTTCCTGTCCACTTTTGACAGGCAAAGAACAGATCTTAGAAATGAAAACTTTGAAAACAAATGTGTGTATTTTGTTATTCGAAGTTTGAATTTCTGCACACACACACACACCCAGGATTATTTTTTTGCCGTGTGCAACTCTGTAGTGTTAGTGATGTGGCTAGAACAGAGACAGGCGTTCCATTTATCGTAAAATTTAGTTTTCATTCTCGCTGCCATAGGTCATGCTAGCTTGGGTAATTGGAATGAATGCCCCAAACCCTGGGTGGGGGGTTTGTCCTTCCTTGGGTTAGAGATACAGGAACTGGAGTTCAGTTTTCAGTCAAGTGTGAAGCTCATCTTTCCCACATAATCTACTTCACAAGGACAATGTCAAGATAATAATAAAGCATATAACAAAACGAACAATAGATCCCGTTTTGCGAATCGCGAGATTGACACGTAAAGTTATATAGGATGTAGGGAATTCAGTCAGCACCTTCTACCTTGTTTAACCTCTGACCTTTCACTCCACTTTGCCCACATACCGTACATTAGTCACACTCCTGGCTTGTAAAATTCTAGAATGGTAGGACGGAAAGCGCTGGGACTCCTTTCCTAGCATCCGCCACTTACCTGCAGATCCAAACTTGATCCTTCCACAGCCAACAGTGGTGTTGTCTAGCAAAATCTCCAAGGCGCCGTGCATAGCGGGGCCACATCCCAGTGATGGCGAACCTATGGCATGGGTGCCACAGGTGGCGTGCGGAGCCACATCTGCTGGCACACAAGCCGTTGCCTTAGCTCAGCTCCAGCGTGCATGTGTGCGCCAGCCAGCTGATATTTGGCTTGCACAGAGGCTCTGGGAGGGCGGTTTTGGCTTCCAGAGAACCTCCAGGGGGATGGGAGAGGTTGTTTTTATCCCCCTCTGGCTCCAGGGAAGCCTTTGTAGCCTGGGGAGAGCGAAACACGAGCCTACTGGGCCCACCAGAAGTTGGGAAACAGGCCGTTTCCGGCCTCCAGAGGGCCTCCGGGGGCCAGAGGAAGCTGTTTTCACCCTCCCCATGCATTGAATTATGGGTGTGGGCACTCGTGCATGTGCGATAGCACACACACACTCTCTTTTGCCACCTGAGGAAAAAAAGGTTTGCCATCACTGAATACAAGTTTGCAAAAAAACCAAAAACAAAAAACCCCCACGACTTGTCTGCAAAAAGGGAACTTGGAGAAAAGCAGAAATTCTTTGGTTTTTAATTAACGAGGCTCGGGGTGACATGGGCCAATTTTGTTTAGGTCTCAATTTTGCTACTCGCAGAATGCTCCTTTATGAATTTTGAACTTTTGTCTTGTGTGCTGTTTTGGACCACAACCAAGCAGTTCCAGGGCTACAAACTATGCTCACCATCTACCCCAAAATAAATGTATGTACTATCCACCGTATTTGGGCAGCTCAGAGAGATGATCCCGCCAGCATCTCGGAAGGATATTTAAATAAACAATTACGTCTCCGTCCACTGTCGCTCCATTGAACTTCAGTCTTGAGCTGAAAGACCACAGCTTCCCAGTATCCACAACTATAGACGGTGCTGGTCCAAAGAGCTTATAGGGGGGAGTAGGGACCAGAAACACACATGGTCCTTGACTTACGACCACGATTGAACCCAAAATGCTGAGTGGATTTTGCTCCATTTTATGACCTGGTTTTTTTGCCACCGTTATTAAGTGAATCATTGCAGATGCCAAGTTAGTGTCATGCATGTTCAGTGAATCACGTTTTCCTCCCATCAACTTTGTTTGGTGAAAGGGGATCATGTGATTAACACACACACACCCAAAAAACCCAACAACACTGCAACTGTCATAAACATGAGTCACTGGCGAAGCGTATGAATTTTGATCGTGTGACCATGGGGGATGCTGCAAAGGTCGTAAGTGTGAAAAATGGCCATAAGTCACTTCTTTCAGTGCCGTTGTAACTTTGAATGGTCATTAAACAAACTGTTGTAATTCGAGGACTATCTGTTCATCTTGACAAACATGTCTTTTCTTTTATGTACACTGAGAACATCTGCACCAAAGACAAATTCCTTGTGTGTCCAATCACACTTGGCCAGTAAAGATTCTATTCTATTCTATGCTATGCTGTGCTATTTTCGTCCATTCCTATTCCATGCTATGCTATGCTATTCCAATTCCAATTCTGATTCTATATTTTGTTATTCTATTCTATTCTATTCCTATATTTTTATTCTATTTTAGTCTATCCTGATTCTATATTTTATTATTCTACTCCTCCACTCTACTCCACTCCATTCCATCTTATCCTCTCCTCTTCTTTTCCCATTCCCTATTCTATTATTATTATTATTATTATTATTATTATTATTATTATTTATTAGATTTGTATGCCGCCCTTCTCCGCAGACTCAGGGCGGCTCACAGCAATGATAAGAACAATATACAGTAACAAATCTAATATTAAAGTTTAAAATAACAATTTTACATTAAAAAGCCTAAAACCCCCCAATATATATATAAAAAAGCATACACGCAAACATATAATACATACAGCTACATAGGCAAGGGGGGGGGATGTCTCAGTTCCCCCATGCCTGACAACAGAGGTGGGTTTTAAGAAGTTTACGAAAGGCAAGGAGGGTGAGGGCAGTCCTGATCCCTGGGGGGAGCTGGTTCCAGAGGGTCGGGGCCGCCACAGAGTTCTATTCTGTTCTGTTCTATTCTATTCTATTCTATTCCATTCCATTCCATTCAATGGTTTGCTTGCTGGTTTCAAATAGTGTTGAATGGCTCCAAGTTATGGAAGTTGGCTCTTTTTCCTAGTGTATTTCTCAAGGGGGGGGGGAGGAGGAAGAGTCTAATTCTGGACCAATCCCAAAAGGCCATTCATTTCCTTTTCTGCTGCCTCCATTGGCAAGAATAGTTTGCCAAACGTATTTTAACTGTGGCTGTTTCCCATTCATCTCTCCCAGAGTTGTAGTAATGGACTAGAATAGATTACATCCAGATCTAAGTTGGCCCCAGTTACCCTGGCATTACTGTATATTAATAAGAGAGTACAAAGAGGAGCCACCTTCCTGTAAATGAATTGCTGATAGGCCTCTATTAAGGTCCTCTCTCGCAAACAACATTACAAAGAATATCTGAATTTCTAGTGGGTTATAAACTCGGTGAAAAAAGGCAACTTGTTCATTCTTAGTACATTTAACTTCAAGTAGCACTTTTGTTTAATGTCGCCAGTTGTAGCTTAAAAACACAACCCAGTCTCTATATTTCCCTTTTGGCATAGTTCCTGGTCTTAAGGATATTTCTCTCCCATTTTATAAGTTAAGTTTTTAATGCAGGCTAATTTGTTTTCCAACAAAGAATTGGAATTATTTAAAGAGGGATTGCCACTTCTGATACATGCCATTTTGAGTTCTGCTAAAGTGGAATACTACTAGTTTTGGGGTCAATTTGGGGCGGCATAAAAAATCGAATAAATAAATACATAAATTTTCGCCTTGCCTTGCTACCTGCAGAGGGTTAAACAGTAGTTACAGATCAAAGCTAAACAAGGATATTCTCAATATGTTCTTGTTATATTGTTTAGAAG
>NW_027248758.1:0-19398 GCF_031021105.1 Erythrolamprus reginae | reverse complement strand
TAGAAAAGATAGAGAAAAAGGAAGAGAAAGGGAGGGGGAGAAAGAAAAGAGGGAGGAAGGGGGGAGAGAAAGAAGATATGAAGGAGGGAGAAAAAGAAAGAGAGATAGAAAGGATAGACAAAGGGAGAGAAAGGAAAGAGAGAAAGGGAGGGAGAGAAAGGAAAGAGAGATGAGAGAGGAAGGAGGAGACAGAAAGAGAGGAAGGAAGAGAGAGAAAGAGGGAGGGAGAGAGAAATAGAGCGAAAGGGAGGAAGATAGATTTTTTTTGTCCAAACTTTTTTTAGGGCCCCCCCCCCTCAATGTTCCCCAGGATTTTGAAAATATGAAAAATGTGCCGCGGCTCCAAAAAGGTTGGGAAACACTGAGATAGATAGATAGATAGATAGACAGACAGACAGACAGACAGACAGACAGACAGACAGACAGACAGACAGACAGACAGACAGACAGACAGACAGACAGACAAACCTGATCGTTCCGGTAGCGGCCCATCCGTCCCTGCCAATAATTTTAAGATGGGTGGACATCACCTCCCAGGATTCTTTTTAAAAAAAAATATTTTTAAATTAATTTTTAACAAGTTTAATATACACACAACATAAAACAGTGCATAGTGAAATGTGCCCACCACCCCGACACACACACATACCCCACTACCAATCGGGGGTGTTTCTTATATAATCCACTTTGACCCAAGAGCAACACTGTATATCTATTTACATATTACAGAGTGATTCCAATTTATTTCTTGTAGCTTGGTCTCGGATTCTACTCATCATATATCACCTTACCTTGTCCCACCGTCCCATCAGTTGTCTCAATTAACTCCCAGGATTCTACAGAATGCTGACTGGGGAATTCTGGGAATTGAAGTCCACCTGTCTCAAAGTTGACAAGGTTGAAAAATACCGTGCTAATGATTCACTCGGCTTGAACTGTCTCTTACGAAAGGGGTGAAACTAAACATCTGTTTCCCATCGGGAAGATCCAGAAGCCTTTAAAAAAAAAAGCAACCATCTGGCTGTAGATGATGTCAAAATTAGTTGACAGCCTGGAATGAAATCAAAATAATTTCCATACGGTGTGCAGATGATAAGTGATTTTGCAAAGGGGTGGCTTCTATAGCACAACCACATTTTCTGCAGAATTATAAAACATGGAACATATTTTATGATTGGTTTAAGAGGAGAAATAGAAGTTTAAATTGAATTACGATAATAATGCGTTAAGATATGTATTTATTGACAGAAAGATGAAATATGATGCAAATACAACGGTTTTTGTGAGAACAAATCTTTATGTAACTAAATTAATTAATAAAAAGTGTACAGAAGGCGGTTTAAAAACAATAATAATAATAATAGAGAAGACATTGATAACCAAAAAGAACAATAGTGAATACCGATGATTTTTATTCACCAGAAAATAATTTGATATTCAACAAGATTGTAACTTTCCTTCTCTCAAGAGGAAATTGATGATATTTTTATGTTATTTGTAATTTTGTAATTGTCCAGGGTGTTTTTTGTTCGTTTAGAAGTGTATGTATGGTTTTTTCCTTTTTTGTATATTGCAAATATGTCAATGTATATATATTTTTTGATTATGCTTTTTAAAACAATTTCATAAAAATTACTTTAAAAATAAAAATAAAAATAAATAAAATTGGAGAGGCATGGGAGGGGAAAGAGGAATTATGCTTCCAAGAACACAAGAATTAAAGAATTTAAAGCATTAAAGAAGAATTTAGTTACCTTTTACTTAAGTGTCGGAAGAAATTTCCCCGGTTGGTTCCCAGTTTGGACATACACACCACATTCGCTTGGCACTGTTTTCTGGGGTTTCTGGCACTGTCCTTTTGGGTTGTACTTCCCACATTAGGCACCAAAATAACAAAAAAAACAAAATTGGAAGGACCTTGTAGGTCTTCTAGTCCAACCCCCTGCTCAAGCAGGAAACCCTATACTATTTCAGACAAACGGTTGTCAGATCTGTTCTTAAAACACCTCCAGTGTTGGAGGATTCACAACTTCTGGTGGCAAGTCATTTCTCTGATTGATTGTTCCAAATCTCATGAAATTTCTCTTTAGTTCTAGGTTGGCTCTCTCCTTGATTAGTTTCAATGCTTCTAGTTACGCTTTCATGTATTTTGGAGAATAGGTTGAACCCCTTCCCTCTTCTGTGTGCAGCAGCCCCTTAGATAGTGGAATACTGCTATCATGTCACCCGGAGCCCTTCTTTTTGTCAAACTAAGTTCTGGAATAACATCCAGAGAGCAGCTTTTCATACTGTGTTTCCCCGAAAATAAGACAGCGTCTTGTATTAATTTTTGCTCCCAAAGTTGTGCTACGTCTTATTTTCAGGGGATGTCTTATTTTTTTTCAATGAATTGTATCCTATATCCTGCTGCAGCAAAAACGCATCCAAACACGCAGCTGCATGTTGCATGCGTATTGGATGTGTTTTAAATCTGATTGATGCAGCGTTTTGCGATGCAATTTATGGACAGTAGTGTTATATATGTTCTGTTCGGGAATACTGCGAAATGAAACATCTCCTATGTCTTATTTTCAGGGGATGCCTTATATTAAGCAATTCTACGAAACCTCTCCCATATCTTACTTTCGGGGGTGACTTATTTTCGGGAAAACAGGGTAGTAGATTACACCAGCCTGTTGATCAATTGGTTCAGAAGTAGAAAACACAGTAATAAGTGCCAATGAGGATCTGGGGATTAAGTTCTATTTCAACCAACATGGCATCCATCTTTGGGTATGGGTGAATGGTCAGTGTACTATTTTGAATGTCAGTGGGATATATATGTGTGTGTGTTTTTCTCTGTCGAATCAACCTGGTATATTGAAATAGCGTTTTTCTGGCAACGTTTCGACGAGGTCCCACTCGTCATCTTCAGACTGGTGCTTTTGTCCTTGTGCTAGGGCGAACACCTTGTCGAAACGTCGCCAGAAATCTCTGAATCCTACACGGGAAGAAACCCAAATATGCCAAGACCGTCATACCTGTACCTGTGAAAATCTACGAAAACAAATACATACACACATATATATATGGTACATATATTCAAGCTATCTCTCTCTCTCTCTCTCTCTCTCTCTCTCTCTGTGTATATATATATATATATATATATATATATATATATATATATATAAATATATTTTCAAATCCCAGTAAGAATGTGGCTACCTGATGAAGGCAAATAAGCCTGAAATAGATCTATAGTAGTCTCCCTTTTCATTATCAGCAAAAATATGTTGCAAAAGTATGTAGGCATGTATGTATGTATGTATGTATGTAAGTATGAATAAAATATGTTGCAAAAGTATGTAGGCATGTATGTATGTATGTATGTATGAATAAAATGCATGATGGGAGTATACAGTACAGTATATGATATTTTTCACAGTATATTTTCGAGGGGCATTGAAAAATCAATCGGTTGAGAAAGAGATAAATGGAAATCATTGCCTATTGTTTGTTTGCTTGCTTGCTTGCTTGCTTGCTTGCTTGCTTGCTTGCTTGCTTGCTTGCTTGCTTGCTTGCTTGCTTGCTTGCTTGCTTGCTTGCTTGCTTGCTTGCTTATTTATTTGGTTTGGTTTGGTTTGGTTTGGTTTGGTTTGGTTTGGTTTGGTTTGGTTTGGTTTGGTTTGGTTTGGTTTGGTTTGGTTTGGTTTGTATTCCGCCCTTCTCCGAAGACTCTGGGCGCTTTATGTCTCTCTCTTTCCCTGCTTCTCTCATATTTTTCCCTGCTACCTATCTTTGAAGTCTGAAGATGTTCAACAGCTGAACTGAGTGGCAGGGGTATTGATAGAGAGGTTGTGGAGATGATTTTATGGGCTATGCTTAGGTTGTGTTTAGTTCGAAGCTTTCTAAGCCTAGGATTTCAAGTCTGGTTGCTTTTGGTATTCTCTTGCAAGTAGAGGAGTGGAGGACTCTTCTCATAAAGTATCACTGGCTGAGGAATTCTCGGAGTTGAACTTCACCATCTTCAAGTCGCCAAGTTGGGAACTTTAGCTCCTCCTGCACTGGACTGAAGAAATGCAGAGATGGCCAACTTAACCCTTCTGAAACACAAGAGGGCGCTACACAACTGTAAAATCCTGAACAGGGGAAAGGTTTTATTAATAAAGCCATTCCTTTCTTTAACAGAATTCTTTATTGGCCAAGTGTGATTGAACACTCAAGGAATTTGTCTCCGGGGCATAAATTCACAGTGTACATATAAACAACAGAGTGCTAAGTCATAGATCATAAATCATAATATACAAGCGTAAATCATGATAGGAACAACAAATGATGAATCATAAAACAGGTTTACAAAAAATATGTTTTGGAATCATCACAGTTGACCTTGTACTTTTCTGAATCACTTTTTTGTTCTTATTTTAAATATATATATATAATATATTTAAAGATATATATTTAAAATCACTGGTTGCATTGGTTGCCGATTAGTTTCCGGACACAATCCAAAGTGTTGGTAATGACCTATAAAGCCCTACATGGCATCGGACCAGAATACCTATGGTACCGCCTTCTGCCACACGAATCCCAGCGGCTGATTAGGCCCCACATAGTTGGCCTTCTCCGGGTCCCATCGACTAAACAATGTCTGGCCGGACCCAGGGGAAGAGACTCCTCTGTGGCGGCCCCGGCCCTCTGGAATCAACTCCCTCCAGAGATTCGAACTGCCCCCACCCTCCTCACCTTTCGTAAGACTTTGAAGACCTATGTATGTCGCCAGGCATGGGGTAATTGATGTATCCCCTTTTTGGCTAGTAAGATTTATGTGTGGTTATGATTGGGTAGGATTGACTGTTTTAAATGATAGTGGGTTTTTAGCTATAGTTTTATTGGATTTGTACTGCATTGTTTGATGTTGTTGTGAGACGCCCCGAGTCTTTGGAGAGGAGCGGCGTACAGATCTAATAAATTATTATTAATTATCATTATTTTTTCTGTAGCAGGTATGGTTTCCACGGAACAGCATCATCATTATAAGGTACAGTAGTCCCTCACCTATCGCTGGTGTTACGTTCCAGACCTGGCCGCGATAGGTGAAATCCGCGATGGGGAATTTATCGACTGATAGTACTTATTTAAGTATTTGTATTGTAATTGTTTGGTAAGTTTTCATTGTTTTAAGTGTTTATAAACCCTTCCCACACAGTATTTATTTTAGATACAGTATTTAAATACAGTATTTACAATTTTAGATATTTTTTTTTTTTTTAAAAACCTGCCGATCAAGTTCGGCGGGCTGTTTAAATCTGCCGATCGACTTCCTCAGAAACCCGCGATGAAGTGAAGCCGCAGTAGGTGAAGCGCGGTATAGCGAGGGACTACTGTATAGGAAATATACTGGCGACATTAAGAAAACAGTAATTACCACATGCATTGAAAATGTTGAAATAACGTAATAACAAAAATGCTTCTATACTAGAAACTTTATGTGATAGAGAAAAACTAAGCAATCCTGGGTCTAGAAAACTTAGAACTACGACGCCTAAAACACGATTTGAGTATTGCCCACAAGATCATATGCTGCAACGTCCTACCTGTCAATGACTACTTCAGCTTCAACCACAACAACACAAGAGCACACAACAGATTTAAACTTAATATTAACCGCTCCAAACTTGACTGTAAAAAATATGACTTCAGTAACCAAGTTGTCGAAGCGTGGCACTCATTACCGGACTCAATAGTGTCAACCCCTAACCCCCAACATTTCTCCCTTAGACTATCTACGGTTGACCTATCCAGATTCCTAAGAGGTCAGTAAGGGGCGAGTACAAGTGCACTAGAGTGCCTTCCGTCCCCTGTCCTATTGCTCTCCTATATCTCCTATACCTTTCTTCTATTCCTATATCTTTTCTTCTATTCTTTCATTGATATATTTTACTATGAGTATGTCCTCTATAACCTTCATCATGTATTTTACTATGTGTGTGTGTGTGTGTGTGTGTGTATGTGTGTGTGTGTGTGTGTGTGTGTGTGTGTATATATATATATATATATATATATATATATATATATATACACACACACACTAAAACTCTCATTGTGTATTGGATAAATAAAAAAATAAAAAAATATGTTTTTCATGAGAATCATGAAAAAAAAATATGTTTAATAAAACATAAAATATGTATAACATATGTTTATTCAATAAAATAAAATTTAAATACATCAATATTATTTATTTATTTATTTTCCTCCTTAACAAATTACAGAAGGGACCTTGTAGGTAGGTCATCTAGGCCTATGAATCTGTACCTGTGTGTAATATGTATGTACACGTAGGGCATACAGTAATACCTCATGATACGAACTTAATTGGTGCAAGGAGGAGGTTCGTAAGACGAAAGGTTCGTAAGACGAAACATTGTTTCCCATAGGAAACAATGTAAAGTCAATTAATCCGTGCAACCAAAAAAAACACCCGCAAAAAAACGGCTTTCGGCGACTGCTGGGAAGCAGTGCGGCTGTTTTAAAAGGTGACAGCCGGCCTGGGGGGCTTCCCAGCACCCCCCGAACCCGGGGGGGTGCTGGGAAGCCCCCCAGGCCGGCTGCGACCTTTTAAAACAGCCGCGCCGCTTCCCAGCTGTCTCCCGAAGCCGAACGCCAAAGCCGAACTTCCGCGTTCGGCTTCGGGAGACAGCTGGGAAGCGGCGCGGCTGTTTTAAAAGGTCACAGCCGGCCTGGGGGGCTTCCCAACAACCTCCCGAACCGAACCCGGGGTTCAGAAAAATTTTGCCTCTTCTTGCGAACGTTTTTCGAGTTACGAACCGCCGTTCGGGAGGCTTCTGGGAAGCCCCGCCGCCCGGCTGTCACTTTTTAAAACAGCCGCGCGGCTTCCCAGCAGTCTCCGAACGCCGGTTCGTAACTCGAAAAAAGTTCGTAAGAAGAGGCAAAAATTTTCTGAACCCCGGGTTCGTATCACGAGTTGTTCGTAAGACGAGGGGTTCGTATCTTGAGGTACCACTGTATATACATAGAATTAAATAGTATATTTTGGATGTTCAATAATAGTAAATAGATAGGGAAATTGCATCTCTTTGAGGCGAGGAGAGGCCAGGCACCCTAACCCAGACCCTTGACATGAGTGAAGTCAAGTTGGCCATCTTTAAGCCAGTCACATGACCTTTAAGCCAGCCCCCGGTCACATGATTGTCAAGCCACTCCCACCTGGTCACATGGCCGGCAAGCCACACCTACAAAATCAGCCATGCCTACAGTGTGGTAGTAAAAAATATTACAACCCTTCATTGGCTCATAAGTACAGTAGTCTGGGCGAACCTAGGGGTGGAGTCCCTGCCTCACAATCAGGAGACTGAGTTCAATCATAGGTAGAAGCAGATATTTCCCTTTCTGGGCATGATGAGAATGTATTTGCTGAATATAACTCCTCAACGGCGACAGGAAGGGCATCCAGCCAATAAACAATCTGCTCCATTCAGTTGTCCAATCTCCAGCCCGCCAAGGATAATGGGGTCATTAAAAAGAGACGATGATTGTCGGTCATAAGTGAAGGCTACTTGTAATTTATTTATTTATTTTATTTATTTATTTTGTCCAATACACAATGAAGGTAATAGAGTACACCTTCGAGGAAATAGAATTAGAGAAAGAATAGAAGAGAGAATATAGGATAAAATAAATCAATGAGAGAATAGAAGAAAGATATAGGGATAGAAGAGAAGATATATGGGATATAGGAGAGACAATAGGACAGGGGTCGGAAGGCACTCTAGTGCACTTATGCACGCCCCTTACTGACCTCTTAAGAATCTGGGGAGGTCAACTGTGGACAGTCTAAGGGTAAAGTGTTGGGTGTTAGGGGATGATACTACAGAGTCCGGTAATGAGTTCCACGCTTCAAAAACTCTAAAGTCGTATTTTTTACAGTCAAGTTTGGAGCGGTTAATATTGAGCTTGAATCTGTTATGTGCTCTTGTGTTGTGGTTGAAGCTGAAGTAGTCGTTGACAGGCAGGACATTGCAGCATATAATCTTGTGGGCAATACTTAGATCATGTTTAAGGCGTCTTAGTTCTAAGCTTTCTAGGCCCAGGATTGTAAGTCCAGTTTCATACGGTATTCTGTTATGGGAGGAGGCGTGTAGGGCTCTTCTGCTGAAGTATTCTTGGACCTTTTCTAGGATGTTAATGTCTGAGATGCGATATGGGTTCCAAACAGATGAGCTGTATTCTAGGATGGGTCTGGCAAAAGTTTTGTATGCTCTGGTAAGTAATGTGAGATTTCCAGAGCAGAAGCTATGTAGGATTATTTATTATTTATTTTTATTTTTTTATTTATTCATTTGTCCAATACACAAATACATAGGAAGAAAAATAGACATGTAGTAATATATATAAGGGTAAAGTGAACTTAGAGGAGAGGATATATGAAAGAAAGAAAATATATATGATAAGTAAGAGAAAGGAAAGACAATTGGACAGAGGACGCAAGGCACACCAGTGCACTTATGTACGCCCCTTACTGGCCTCTTAGGAACCTGGAGAGGTCAATCGTGGAGAGTCTAAGGGAGAAATGTTGGGGGTTAGGGGTTGACACAATTGAGTCTGGTAATGAGTTCCACGCTTCGATAACTCGATTGTTGAAATCATATTTTTTACAGTCAAGTTTGGAGCGGTTCGTATTAAGTTTGAATCTGTTGCGTGCTCTTGTGTTGTTGCGGTTGAAGCTGAAGTAGTCATTGACCGGTAGGACGTTGCAGCATATGATCTTGTGGGCAATGCTCAAATCGTGTTTTAGGCGCCGTAGTTCTAGGCTTTCTAGGCCCAGGATTGTTAGTCTATTTTGGTAGGATATTCTGATTAAGAGTAATTAATTAGATTAACTACTCTTGAAGCCTTCTTGCCAGTGTTGTTGCAGTGGGCTTTGGCACTGTCTTTCGTTCCCGTCAAGAAAGAAAACCCAACTTTCAGACTCCTGTGCAAGAGCTGGGAAGATTTGGAAAGCTCCGATTTCTGGTCTGTGATCACCGCATTGCTGTTGCGGAAGATGAAGTCAGATCTTCCAGTGAGCAGATGACTCAGGCCTGGGCTCACATTGTTCCTGCTCTGTTGCCATTAAGTGCGCAGAGTTATGGTTGATGTGACAGTCGTAAATTAGCTCCGGCAGGGCACAGCTTATATGAATGTCTGAGGTCAGCAGCGAAGGAGAAAGAAAAACATGATAGTTAGCTAAGGCGAGTAGATCTCTCCTTGCTTCCTACTCTTACTTTCCCAGTAAGCTCCACCATAAAAATATTCACATGGATAGTCCTCGTCTTACAACAGTTTGTTGAGTGAATGTCCCAAAGCTATGACGGCACTGAAAATGTGACTAAATGCTAAAGGTAGATTGAGACTTTTCTCAAATCAAACAAGTCAGTTTAGTCGTCTCAGGGAATTGTAGATTTTAGATATTGAGGACCTGTATACTGCACAACTCAAAAAGAGGGTTGTGAAGATATTTACTGACCCCTCACATCCTGGACATAAACTGTTTCAACTCCTACCTTCAAAACATTGCTACAGAGCACTGCACACCAAGACAACTAGACACAAGAACAGTTTTTCCCCAAAATGCCATCACTCTGCTAAACAAATAATTTCCTCAACGCTGTCAAACTGTTTACTAAGTCTGCACTACTATTATTATTTGTTTTTTCTCATCATTCCTATCACCCATCTCCTCCCACTTATGACTGTATCTTGTTGCTTGTATCCTTACGATTTTTATTAATATTGATTGTTTCTTCATTGATTATTTGACCCCTATGACAATCATTAAGTGTTGTACCACATGTTTCTTGACAAATCTATATTTTCTTTTATGTACACTGACAGCGTATGCACCAAGATGAATTCCTTGTGTGTCCAATCACACTTGGCCAATAATAATATTAGATTTGTATTTGTTTATTTATTTATTTATTTAGTTAGTTAGTTAGTTAGTTAGTTAGTTAGTTAGTTAGTCCAATACACAATGAGGGTTTTAGTGGGTATATATCTATATACACATAGTAAAATACATGCTGAAGGTTATAGAGGAGATACAGTAAAATATATCTAAGAAAGAATAGAAAAGAAGGTATAGTAATAGAACATATCAATGAAAGAATAGAAGAGATATAGGAATGGAAGAAAGGTATAGGAGATATAGGAGAGCAATAGGACAGGGGACGGAAGGCACACTAGTGCACTTGTACTCGCCTCTTACTGACCTTACTGTACTCGCCCCTTACTGACCTCTTATCTTTAATTTTCATGGTCAATCTATTCATTTCTGCACAGTCCAAAATTGTCTTGAGTACTTCTCCTTCAGATGGGATTTCGGTATTCCGAATCCTAACTTTTTTCTCTCTCCTCTGCCAAGGAGTTGTGCAGCTTGCTGTTTTCCCGACAGCGTAGCAGAAGCAATTAACAGAATTGCTTAATGTAAGTAAGAATGGGGTGGTGAAGAAGAGACATGCATATCGTACAATTAAATGTGTCAGGAAAATAGACGGTGGCAGGGTGCCTGAACATAGGAAACTATCAGAGACAGACTGATCAATGCTACAATTACTGGAAAGGGTGGATTGCGATGTTGTGGTTCATTAGAATCCAGTTTGGAGAATCCCTGTATATGAATTTAAATTTCCCCACCTTTTATTGCATTTAACATAAGCTGGGTTTCCTTCTGAAATATGCTTACACAAGATTACCAATGCTTTCACTGGAATTTACGCAACCCATATTAAAACTAACCCATTATCTGGGTTCCAATCACACATTAGTCTAAATTAAGTTTGGCTATTCTGCTTAGTTTTAAAAACCAGCCAAGGTTGGCTGGGAGCTGCCAACCATGATGGCTATGTAAAATGTAATATTATTATCAAATTACAATTATCACAGGCAATTTTATGTTGCACTCATAAAAGGCAAAATAATCCCTGCCTCTTTCCCATCCTTCCTGTCTCCCTCCCTCCTTTCTCCCTCCCTCCCTCCCATCCTTCTTTCTTTCCTTCCCCCTCCTTTCTTTCTTCCCCCTCTTCCCTCCCATCCTTCATTTACAACCTACCTGATTCCCACCCTTCTTTCCTTCACCCTTTTACCTCCCATCTTTTTCTTTCCTCCCTCCCCCCCATACTTTCTTTCCTCCCTTCCTCCCATCCTTCTTTCTTTCCTTCCTTCCTCCCATCTTTCTCTTCTTCCTTCCTCCCTCCTTCCGATCCTTCTTTATTACCTCTTTTCCTTCCTCCCATTCTTCTCTCTTTCCTCTCTCCCATCCTTCTTTCTTTCCTCCCTCTCTCCCATCCTTCTTTCTCTCCTCCCTCCCTCCCTCTTTCCGATCCTTCTTTATTACCTCTCTCTCTTCCTCCCATACTTCTCTCTTTCCTCTCTCCCATCCTTCTTTCTTTCCTCCCTTTCTCCCATCCTTCTTTCTTTCCTTCCTCCCTCCTTCCGATCCTTATTTATTACCTCTCTCCCTCCCTTCTCTTTCCTCCCTCCCATCCTTCTTTCTTTCTTTCCTTCCTCCCTCCCATCTTTCTTTCCTTCCTCCCTCCCTCCTTCAGATCCTTATTTATTACCTCTCTCCCTCCCTCCCTTTCCTCCCTCCCATCCTTTCTTTCCTCCCCCTCTCCCATCCTTCCTTTCCTCCCTCCCATCCTTCCTTTCCTCCCTCCCTCCCATCTTTCTTTCCTTCCTCCCTCCTTCAGATCCTTATTTATTACCCCTCCCTCCCATCCTTCTCTTTCCTCCCTCCCTCCCTCCCATCCTTCTTTCTTTTCTTTCTCCCTCCCATCCTTCTTTCCTTCATCCTTTCACCTCTCATCCTTTCTTTCCTCCCTCCCTCCCTCCCTCCCATCCTTCTTTCTTTCTTTCCTCCCTCCCATCTTTCTTTCTTTCCTTTCTTCCTCCCTCCCTCCCTCGGATCCTTCTTTATTTCCTCTCTCTCCCTCCCGCCCATCCTTCTTTCTTTCCTTCCTCCCTCTTTTCCAATTGAACAGCTGAACAACAGACTTTCCTTTTTCTTTTTTCTTAAAGCAGGTGAAATTGACAGAGTTTTGTCAATTTCCCCCTTTTAGCCAAATCTAAAAGAAAAACCGGGAAGGATTTTCCCTTCCTCCCGTCTTGGAAAACACACCAGGCGGGAAGGTGCGTGCGGCGTTCTAGCAGCGGCCGATGGAGGGAGACTCACACAAAAGATCTTTTTGCGAGAAGCTATCAAAAGGGACACACAACCCCAGAGGCTCCGGCTTCTTTTCCTAGGGTGGATGTGAAGTTGCCCTTCACAAAAAGCGAGGGAAACCTACCAATTACGGAATCTGGTGGTGTGTGTGGGGGAAATGTAGCCAAGAGCGAAGGCCGGGTCTCTCCCGTGGCCAAAATGAAGGATGGGAGCTGACATCCAGGCAAAGATCCCAGCCAGCTTCCTTTCCTTTCCCACCCAGGATAAATCTGAAATGGCTTTTTTTCAGACGTTCTAATATTATATAGCGTACGTTTTAATTTTTCTTTTATTGTGAGCCGCCTGGAGTCCCTGGGGTATTGGGTGGCATGCAAATGGAAAGAAAGAAAGAGAGCGAGAGGGAGAGAAAGAAAGAACGATGGTAGGAAGGAAAGAAAGAAAAAGGAAAGAAAGAAAAAAGAAAGATGGTAGGAAGAAAGGCAGAAAGAAAGATGGAAGGAAGAAAAAAAGAAGAAAGATGGTAGGAAGTAAGGAAGGCAGAAAGAAAAGAAAGAAGAAAGATAGAATAGAATAGAATTATTTTATTGGCCAAGTGTGATTGGACACACAAGGAATTTGTCTTGGTGCAGATGCTCTCAGCGTACATAAAAGAAAAAGATACATTTGTCAAGATAATAGGATGGAAGGAAGAAAGGAAAGAAAGAAAAATGATGGTAGGAAGGAAGAAAGAAAAGCAGAAAGAAAGGAAAGAAAGATAGATGGTAGGAAGGAAGGAAGGAAGAAGGAAAGGAAGACAGGAAGAAAAGGAAGGAAGACAAAAAAGGATGGTAGGAAGGAAGGCAGAAAGAAAGGAAGAAAAATAAATAAATAATAAAATAATAAATAATAAAATAAACAGATAGATAGATAGATAAATCGATAGATAGATAAGAGATAGATATAGATAGATAGTTCTCTAAGAGGGGCAGCATACAAATCTAATAAATAATAATAATAATAATTATTATTATTATATATATATTAATTATTATTATTATAACTATTATTATTATTATTTTTATTATTATTTTTATTATTACTATTACTTAGATAGACAGATAGAAGCTCAATCCAGGTTAATTTTGCCCTGGGGGCGCGCACAACAATCCCATCTGAGGAGCCACAATAAAAGAGGGAACCATCCCCCACCCCCCTCACACATCTTTCTCCAGACCGGTATAATGCAGCTCCCGCCTCCCTCCTCCTCCTTCCCGCCTTCCTCTTCCCCCCCTTCTCCCGGATGGAACTACAATTCCCAGGAGCCGCCGCGCGCCTCTCTCCCTATTTTTTTTTTTTTAAACACAACCCCGACGCACGTGGCTTGGCCGGGCGGAGCCGGGCACGTCACATTCCTGCATTCTCCTCCCGTGTCAAGAGAGGAGCCCGGGATTGCGTCGGGACCGGGGCTGCTGCGGCTGCGGGGAAGAAGGGACGCCCCCACCCCACTCAATACATCATCACAACAGCCCGCCCTGCTCTCTCCCTTCGCTCCACCGGGCCCCATGTCCCTGCAGGGCGGCGTCTAATCCCGAGTCCTCGGAGCCCTCCAGCCGTCCTCTTCCTCCCGGGACTCTCGGCCAAGGTAAGAGGAAGGGGTCTCCCGCCCATCGCGGGGCTTGGGGGGGGGGGGTCCGCAGGGGTGCAGAGCGAGCGCGGCAGCTGCGGCTCTTATTCGCAGACGGCGGGAGGGGGGGAGGTTTTTTGGGGAGGGGCTCTGCGCGCGATCCTATAAGACGGAGTGGGGGCGCCGTCGATCCCGCTCTTTTCTCTCCCTCCGTTCTCCGTTGCGCTGCGAGGCTCCCCTCGTCCACCTACCGACCCCATCCACTGTGTTGTCGTGGCTCGGGCGGGGCGGGGCGGGGCGGCGCGGCTTCCCTTTGTTTTGCGGCCGCCGCGGGGAGACAAAAAGTTGCGGCCTCTTTGGGATCGCTTCCCTTTTGGACGCAGGTGCCGGGGAAAAGCAGGAAGCTTTCCGATCGGGGGAGGGACGGAGAGGGGTGGGGAGAAAGAGGCCGCGCAGCCCCCCCTCCTCCAACACCTCCAGCCTTCCTCGTCCTCTTCTTCCTCCTCTTTCATTTTGCTTTGCTTTGCTTTGATTTAATTTGCTTTTTTAAAAAGAATCGCTCTTCTGGGGGGGGGGGGGGGGGAGTCTTCTTTCTCTCCCCCCCTCCCCAAACCACCAACCAACCCTTGCGATTCTGGGCATGCCCTATCGCCTGTGTTTTTTATTATAATAATAATAATAATAATAATAATAATAATTTTTAAAAATAATAATAAAAACAATAATAACAATAGTAATAATAATAATAACAACAATAATAAATAGTATTTTATTATTATTATTATTATTATTATTATTATTATCATCATCATCATCATCAATATCATCATTATATTATTATATTCACAAAAAACAGTCTAGGACTGTACGGGACATTTTCATATGATGCATGCAGATCCTATTATTATCATCAACATCATCATTATATTATTATTATATTCACAAGAAACAGTAATACACGTCTAGGACTAGGTGCATTTTCATATGATGCATGCAGATCCTATCATCATCACAAAAAACTAATACACACAGCAAACAAGATTTATATACTGGATTTCATATCACAACATCACAAGTCGAACACTTCCCAAGCGTCTAGGACTGTGTGATGTATTTTCGTATGATGCGCACAGATATTGTTATTTATTTATTGATTGATTGAATGACTGATTTGATTCGACTTCTATGCCGCCCAATCCCATAGGACTCAGGACATCTCACAACAATGCACATATAATTCAATAATAAAAAGATCTCAAATATCAATAATAAACTATTAAAACCCCCATTATAAAACCCCAAACTGAAACTATGAAACCCCGTTATAAAACCCATAGATCAAATCTATCAAACAGCCTACGTACCAATCAAACATAGCTTGGCTATTATTATCATTATTATTCACAAAAACAGTAATACGCAGCAAATGAGATTGATATGCTGGATTTCGTATCACAACATCACAAGTCAAACATTTCCGAAGCATCTAGGACTGTGCGATGTATTTTTGCATGGATGATATTAGTATTATTATTAGTATTATTATTAGTATTAGTATGCAGCTTATTCCTGAGGGACTCAGGGCGTCTAGACCTCTCTTCATCCCTTCTCTCTCTCTCTCTCTGCAAATCAGTCTCGCTTTCTCTGCTTCTTTTCTCCTCCTTGCCAGCCCTCCTCTGCGGAAACCGGGCAAAAAATCATCAGCTGGTTTGGTTAGTTGGTTGGCTGGTTGGTTAGGCCTGGCGGAGGTCAGCCTGGGAGATAAGAAAAGGCCTCCTTCCAAAGCACAAAAGATCCTCCATCCTCCGGTGGAGGGAGGCAAGGAGAGAAAGAGGTGGAGTGATGCACAGCCTGGTCATTCTCCCGACTGCCCCCCCCCCAAAAAAAAATCCCCCACACAGATTTCCACCTTGCAAAGGAGTGGTGCTGTGATGGACGGGGGCATCTTTCCTTTGGCTGGGTTGTTGTTTTAAATTCTGCAAATTCTTGAGAAAAGTGTTGGATTAGTTGGAAGGCTTATGCTTGAAATTGCATGATTGTTTTGGGGTTTTTTTAGAAGGATCTGCTTCGTACATCGAGATGGGATGCTCAGATTTTCTCTCTGGGTGTGTGTGTAAATCTCTCTTTGTGATCTTTATTATTTTAAAAAAAACAGCTTTCTCTTCCCCAGGCAATGTCTTGAGGTCAGGCAACCCCTCTGCTCTCCTCTTCATGCCATTAGATTACGTGTTCCTAGACCATTGTAATCCCCTTCGGTTTTCTCAGAGGCCCTGGGTGGGTTTTTTTGTGTTCTTGTTTTGGCGCTGATTTCCCTGTCCAGTTCTACACATGGAGCATTGCAAGGATTGCAATGGCTCTGAGCTGGTTTGCAAGGTCTGGAGGTTGCATTTTGCTAAAGGAGCACATTATACAAAGGAATATGCATATATATATATATATATATATATATATATATATATATATATATATATATATATATATATATATAAATAAAATATATTATTATTATTATTATTATTATTATTATTATTATTATTAGATTTGTATGCCGCCCCTCTCCGAAGACTTAAGGGAACACTTAAACAACACATTATAACTCCAAGTAAATCAAACTTCTGTGAAATCAAACTGTCCACTTAGGCAGCAACACTGATTGACAAGCAATTTCTCATGCTGTTGTGCACATTCAACTTTGTACAGAACAAAGTATTCAATGAGAATATTTCATTCATTCAGATCTAGGATGTATTCTTTGAGTATTTTTTTGACATATATATATTTCCAAAAGCATGTGACATACACATACATACATACATACATACAAGGACACCTCTACGTAGGAACTTAATTTGTTCTGTGACCAGGTTCTTAAGTAGAAATGTTTGTAAGAAGAAGCAATTTTTCCCCATAGGAATCAATGTAAAAGCAAATAATGCATGTGATTGGGAAAAACACAGGGAGGGTGGAGGCCCTGTTTCCTCCTAGAGGGACCCCATGGAGGCTTCTCCCCGCCTTTTGCAGCCCTGTTTCCTCCCAGGAGATTCCTAGAGAGGCTCCACGGAGGCTTCTCCCTGCCTTTTCCAGTTATAGTTTCGGAGGCAAAGGCTGCAAGTTCAAGTCACAGTGAGGGTATTGCTAGCTGATGAGGCCAGAACAAGGCCGAAATAGATTTATCCTAGTCTCCCTTAATTTTGAAATTCAGCAAAAACATGTGACACATACAGAATATAGTTTTTCAGCTATGAATAAATTAACTGCCTTGGAAATGGCCCTGGGTTGGGCTGAGAGGCAAAAAGCAAACCGTGATGCTCCTTCAATGTACCAGGGTGATTTGACACAAAAAACATTATACTTGTATGTATGCATACATATGTATGTATGCGTGTGTGTGTATATATACATACATCTGTGTGTGGGTGTTACTATAGCTCTATTTTGGGCTTATTTGCCTTCATCACATACATACATACATACATACATACATACATATTTACAACAGCACGAATCTTACAACTTCAACCTGATGATGGTGAATGTGATTTCACTGAAACGTCGCATAGACATTCAAAATATTACACAGGGCAAAACCCGAACTCAGAACAATATATATTGTTGAAGGGACTGGATACTGTAGCCTAGAAGATAATTCTCTGCCTTACAAGGCAAAGGTTGCAGGTTCAAGTCCCAGTGGGTATGGCTAACTGATGAGGCCAAAATAAGGCCGAAATAGATCTATCCTAGTCTCCCTTAATTTTCAAATTCAGCAAAAAAAACCCGTTATACACACACACACACACACACACACACACACACACACTGTATATATATGTTTTTTGTGTCAAAAATGTGACATATATATATGATGAAGGCAAATAAGCCCAAAATAGATCTATAGTAACACACACACACACACGTATGTATGTATGTATGTATACACATACATGCATACATACATACATATATACATACACATAGAAGGCTAGTAGCTTAGATATGCCTGCCCAGACTCTTTGGTTATTAAATGCAGATTTTAAAAAAATTATAATACCTGGGTTTAATGCTCCGGCTGTTCTAACTGATCCACGGATGTTGTGATTTTCATGTGCCGCTACGAATGTGCAAGAGAAGCTTATCTGAGCTATAGCTGTTTACAAGGGAATGGGTTGCATATTCGGTGCGGTGTTTATACAGGAATATAAAATGGAAACTGGCAACCCACCCCACACACATGCAGTCGGTTTTTTGGATGGCAAAACCTTTTCCTTTTTAATATCCTTCCGGCAGGAGATGCTTTGCTATTCTATCTTCTCACCCGGGCTGGAGATAACGCTTGACGAGGGCTGTCAAAAGTGAGAGGTTTTGCTAAGAGAAAGCAAATTCGGAGCATTTAGTGCTCTCTTGTGGTGACATGTCACACAATCCTCTGCATGTGCATTTTGACAGGCGGGTGGCAAGATTGCAAGGGCCGGTTGAGGGATGGATGCATGCATGCATAGGTGCATAGATGGATGATAGCTAGATGATAGATGGATAGTTGGATGGATGGATGGATGGATGGATGGGTGGATTGGATGGATTGAACCAACATTGCATATCTGACATCAACACAATGGAGAGAGTCCAGAAATATTTCACAAGAAGAGTCCTTCACTCCTCTTCTCACAACAAAATTCCTTACTCCACCAGACTTGAAATTATTGGTTTAGACAACTTACAACTCCGTCGTCTCCGTTCCGACTTAATTATAGTTCATAAAATCACATACCAAAATGTCCTACCTGTTAACGACTATTTCACCTTCAACCGCAACAACACACGAGCACGAAATCGATTTAAACTAAATGTCAACCGCTCCAAACTTGACTGCAAGAAATACGACTTCAGCAACAGAATAATCAACGCCTGGAATGCACTACCTGATTCTGTGGTTTCTACTCCTAACCCCAAAACCTTTAACCTTAGATTATCTACAATTGACCTCTCCCCCTTTCTAAGAGGTCTGTAAGGGGCGTGCATAAGCGTACCATTGTGCCTACCTGTCCTATTGTCTACTTTTTATCATTACTTATCTAATGTTTTATATGTACAAATTATCACCCTATAATTGTTTAATTAATAAATAAATAAATAAATAAATAAATAAATAAATAAATAAAATTTATATGCCACCCCTCTCCAAGGATTCAGAGCGGCTCACAGCATATCAAAAGAAATAGCAAATACAGTGGTACCTCTACCTAAGAACGCCTCTACTTAAGAACTTTTCTAGATAAGAACCGGATGCTCAAGATTTTTTTGCCTCTTCTTAAGAACCCGAACCTTGAAAAAATTCCCAGGAAATTTGAGAGCGGCACGAAGGCCCGGCCAGTTTCCTGCCATTCCCACTGGGTTTCTCTCTCTGGCACAGTGTATGGGAGGCAGCCTCCTCGCCGCCTCAAAGTCCCTCTTTTTTTTTTTTAAAGCCTTAAAGTTTTGGTTTTTTTTAAATTCCCCTCACCTCACCTTCTTCCTTCGGCAGCGACTGTCCTCCTCTTCTTCCTCCTCCTCCCCCCACCCGAATTCCGAGCTTTTATTTCTTTCCTAATGGGTT
>NW_027248757.1:0-19555 GCF_031021105.1 Erythrolamprus reginae | reverse complement strand
GCCGTCGTGACTCTTCTGTGAAGCTTAATAGCATTCCAGTTTATAAGAACAGTTTTTGTTATCTGTGTTTGTTTTCAAAGATATAAAATGACTTTGCTTTTTACCAGCGTGTCTGGATACTCTTTTTAGTTGGTGTTGACGTCTGGGGGAACCCAGACAGAACAGAACCTTGTTTAAAAATCAAATTACTCCCTCTGTGGGGTGTAGACCCCATGTTGGGAACCACTGGTCTAAGCTAAAAATGAGTCCAAGTCTATTGAATCATGTAGACTAATCCTACCATAAATGGGATCATACCAACCCCAGTATGCCTGCTTCATATATTACCCAGGAATTATTGAGGCACAATTTCCTGCCTTCACTCTGCAGGCTACAATGGAAGCAATAATTATGGTGACTGATTGGTGGGTTTTTTAAAATTCCACTTTTATTATTTTTAGAAATAATGTGGGTCAGTGAACATACCTAATACTTTTTCCTCCTTCTATTTTCCCACAAAGACAACTGGAAATGGATTTGTCAAGTTTAATGAAAAGAAGAACTATGATAGCAGGGTTCTGATATGTTAGGGGTTGCCATAAAAAAATAGCTATAATCCAAAGTACGTGAGAAGCAATGAATGGAAACTAATCAAAGAGAGAAGCAACCTGCAACTAAGAAGAAATTTCCTTACATTTAGTATAATCAACCAGCAGAACAACTTGCCTCCAGAAATTGTGAATTCTCCAACACTGGAAGTTTTAAAATAAGAGATTGGTGAACCATTTGTCTGAAATGAAATAGAATTTTGTGACTGAACAGGGGGTTGGACTAGAAGATTCTATTCTATTCTATTCCATTCTATTCTGCCACCCAGAGGCCCGAAGGAGTTGGGCGGCTTATAAATCTAATAAATTAAATTAAATTAATTATTCTATTCTATTCTATTCTATTCGATTTCTATTCTATTTTATTATTCTAATTATTATTATTATTATTATTATTATTATTATTATTATTATTATTATTATTATTATTAATTAGATTTGTATGTCGCCCCTCTCCGAGGACTTGGGGCGGCTCACAACATAAAAAATCCAATACAGTAAAACAACATCTAAACCCCATAACATTTAAACCATACAGCTCAGTCATACCATATACAAAACTATAATAGCCTAGGGGTAGCTCAGTTACCCCATGCCTGGTGACAAAAGTGGGTTTTGTGTAACTTACGGAAGGCAAGGAGGGTGGGGGCGGTTCTCTGGGGGGAGTTCATTCCAGAGAGCCGGGGCCGCCACAGAGAAGGCTCTTCCCCTGGTGCCCGTCAGACGACATAGTTTAGTCGATGGGACGTGGAGAAGGCCAACTCTGTGAGACCTTATCGGCCACTATTTTCTCTACTAGATGGGTTGGGCTGAAAGAGAGTGACCGGCCCAAAATCACTGAGCCAATTTTATATGCTTAAGGCTGGACTAGAACCAGGGGTGGGCTACTGCCCAGATGGGGGTGGAGGGTGGGGAATTGCAGTGGGGTAGCTAAAATGGAGCTCCACCCCAGAGCACCCAATTTGCACTGAAAGATGTTGAAAGAAAATGCATAAGCCACACCCACAGTGTGGTAGTAAAAACTTTGGTAGCCCTTCACTGACTAGAACTCATGGACTTCTGGTTTCTAGCCTAGTGCAAATATCCTGCTTCTAAATGAAGATATATATTTTTTTACTTCAGTGCTGTTTTTCTACAGGACACACCAAATCCTTTCCCATGTACGTACGCTGTATTTGTGTTTTCCAATCATCAGCCCTCCAATTGCTACAGTAGCTAAATTAGAGCTGTGCTTTACTACGTGTAAAACAAAAGTCTGCTTTGCTTTCTATAAAGCAATTGGTTTTTTTCCCCATGATATTCTTGACATGTGTTCATATGGAGGACTTGGTAAAATTAATGGAAAATAGAAAGATCAAAGTTTTACCTGTAATGTCTGTTGGCACAAAGCAAAAGTAACCACCTTTGCTCTACTGCTATGGAATCACATTTGACCTTTTAATGTCAGCCAGGGCTGCCCTTCTCTGAGGATACTTGAATAAAGAAGGGATAAAGTCAGGAGGAAACACAAAGTATTTCATTTAAATGGATCAAACAAATTTTAAAGATAATCTGTTTATAAAGAAACGAATCTCATTGTGCCTCACAAATAAATTAGTTGCCCTCTAAGTCTATTCCATCAAATGCCTCAGCTGTAGCAACAGCCAAGGGTTGGGTTTAAAACTTAGGTTGTCCTTGAAAAAGAAACTGTGGATTCTTCTGGTTTTGTATACAAAGACACACAGGCACACATTTTTTATTTTGGCCGAGTGGGAGGAACTTTGAGGTCAATTCCAGCTAGGAGATTTGAACTTCAGAGTTAGAGAGAAGCAAACAAAGACATTAATAAATCTCTAACTCCTTGCTCCTCATTGGAACGCCTGGTGCACCAGTTGCGGCCCTAAGTGGACCGGGACTCACTGCTCACAGTCACTCATGCCCTCATCACCTCGAGGTTCGACTACTGTAATGCTCTCTACATGGGGCTACCTTTGAAAAGTGTTCGGAAACTTCAGATCGTGCAGAATGCAGCTGCGAGAGCAATCATGGGCTTCCCTAGGTATGCCCATGTTACACCAACACTCCGCAGTCTGCATTGGTTGCCGATCAATTTCCGGTCACAATTCAAAGTGTTGGTTATGATCTATAAAGCCCTTCATGGCATCGGACCAGAATATCTCCGGGACCGCCTTCTGCCGCATGAATCGCAACGACACAAGAGCATGCAACAGATTCAAACTTAATATTAACCGCTCCAAACTTGACTGTAAAAAATATGACTTCAGCAACCGAGTTGTCAAAGCATGGAACTCATTACCTGACTCAGTAGTGTCAACCCCTAACCCCCAACATTTTATTTATTTATTTATTTATTTATTATTTAGATTTGTATGCCGCCCCTCTCCGCAGACTCGGGGCGGCTCATAACAGAATAAAACAATTTATAACAAATCCAAATATAATTTAAGATATTTAAAAAATATTTTTCCCTTAGACTATCCACGATTGACCTCTCCAGGTTCCTTAGAGGTCAGTAAGGGGCGTGCATAAGTGCACCAGTGTGCCTTCCGTCCCCTGTCCAATTGTCTCTCCTTATCTCATTTATCTTTTCTTCCTTTCAAATTTGTTCACCTATACTTTTATTTATTATTATTTATTTATTACTTAGATTTGTATGCCGCCCCTCTCCGAAGACTCGGGGCAGCTCACAACATGTAAAAACAAATCATAAGCAATCAGACAAATTTAAAATATTTAAATATTTAAAAAACCCATATACTAACAGTCATACACACAGACATACCATGCATAAATTAAACGTGCCCAGGGGGAGATGTTTCAGTTCCCCCATGCCTGACGGCAAAGGTGGGTTTTAAGGAGTTTACGGAAGGCAGGAAGAGTAGGGGCAGTTCTAATCTCCGGGGGGAGTTGGTTCCAGAGGGCCGGGGCCGCCACAGAGAAGGCTCTTCCCCTGGGGCCCGCCAACCGACATTGTTTAGTTGACGGGACCCGGAGAAGGCCCACTCTGTGGGACCTAATCGGTCGCTGGGATTCGTGCGGCAGGAGGCGGTCTCGGAGATATTCTGGTCCAATGCCATGAAGGGCTTTAAAGGTCATAACCAACACTTTGAATTGTGACCGGAAATTGATCGGCAGCCAATGCAGACTGCGGAGTGATGGTGAAACATGGGCATACCTAGGTAGGCCCATGACTGCTCTCGCAGCTGCATTTTGCACGATCTGAAGTTTCCGAACACTTTTCAAAGGTAGCCCCATGTAGAGAGCATTACAGTAGTCGAACCTCGAGGTGATGAGGGCATGAGTGACTGTGAGCAATGAGTCCCGGTCCAGATAGGGCCGCAACTGGTGCACCAGGCGAACCTGGGCAAACGCCCCCCTCGCCACAGCTGAAAGATGTTGTTCTAATGTGAGCTGTGGATCGAGGAGGACGCCCAAGTTGCGGACCCTCTCTGAGGGGGTCAACAATTCCCCCCCCAGGGTGATGGACGGACAGATGGAGTTGTCCTTGGGAGGCAGAACCCACAGCCACTCCATCTTATCCGGGTTGAGCTTGAGTCTGTTGACACCCATCCAGGCCCCAACAGCCTCCAGGCACCGGCACATCACTTCCACCGCTTCGTTGACTGGGCATGGGGTGGAGATGTAAAGCTGGGTATCATCCGCATATTGATGATACCTCACCCCATGTCCTTGGATGATCTCGCCCAGCGGTTTCATGTAGATGTTGAATAGCAGGGGGGAGAGGACCGACCCCTGAGGCACCCCACAAGGGAGAAACCTAGGAGTCGACCTCTGGCCCCCCACTAACACCGACTGCGACCGGCCAGAGAGGTAGGAGGAGAACCACTGAAGAACAGTGCCTCCCACCCCCAGCCCCTCCAGCCGGTGCAGAAGGATACCATGGTCGATGGTATCGAAAGCCGCTGAGAGGTCAAGGAGCACCAGGACAGAGGATAAACCCCTGTCCCGGGCCCGCCAGAGATCATCCATCAACGCGACCAAAGCGGTTTCCGTGCTGTAACCGGGCCTGAAACCCGACTGCCGGGGACCTAGATAATCGGCTTCTTCCAAGGACCGCTGGAGCTGGAGTGCCACCACCTTCTCGACAACCTTCCCCATAAAGGGAAGGTTGGAGACTGGACGATAGTTGTTAAGTACGGCTGGGTCCAGGGAGGGCTTCTTGAGGAGGGGGCGCACAAGCGCTTCTTTATAGAGTGATGGAAAAACTCCCCTCCCCAAGGAAGCGTTGGTAATCTCCTGGGCCCAGCTCCGTGTCACCTCCCTGCTGGCCGAAACCAACCAGGAGGGACACGGATCCAGTAAACAGGTGGCAGAACTCACAGCTCCAATGGCCTTGTCCACTTCATCAGGTGTCACCAGATCAAACTCTTCCCAGACAGGTGGACAAGTACGTGCCCCAGTCACCTCGACTGACTCGTTGTCAGTCGACTCTGTTTTACAATTGGAGTCGAGGTCGGCTCGGATCCGAGCGACTTTATCAGCGAAAAACGTGTTAAAGTCCTCGGCACTACTCTGTAAGGGCTCCCCAACTCCCCCCTGATTAAGAAGGGAGCGGGTCACCCTAAACAGAGCGGCCGGGCGGGATTCCGCTGATGCAATCAAGGCGGCATGGTACGCGCATCTTGCCGCCTTGAGCGCCACTTTGTAAGTCTTAATAAAAGCTCTTACAAGTGTTCGGTCGGATTTATATCTTTTCTTCTATTCGTTTCTTTAGTTATATTACTACATATCTATTCTCTTCAATGTGTATTATGTATTGGACAAAATAAATACATAAATAAATAAAATAATGGGTGCATTAACAATTCTTTCCATTTAAACTAGGATGCAGGGTCAAACTCTAAGGATAAAAACCAGCACTCTGGCATTCACATTTTTGAAAGGTTAAGCATTACAAAGTATTCTGCTTCCACATGTAACCTCTTGTGTTCTTATCTAGGCTCTGTTGTGATTCCGTCTGAGGCCCCTCAGGGAACGGCTGATCCTCTGCCGGCTTCCTTCTCAGAGGGGGAGGATGAGGAACAGGAGGTTCAGGCAGACGGGGAGGAGGAATCTCAGGCTGAGGGAGAGGGAGGACAGCCAGAGTCCCCCGAGAGGGAGCTCTCCCCAGCAAGCAGCCTGGATTCCTTAGATGAAAATGCACAAGCAATAATCGATCTCCAGCAGAGAAGAGCAACACAGGTACTTTCAGGTACTTTCAGCACTAAAGAGGCAACAGCTGGGTTTGGGTGTGGTGCTCTCTGGAAAGGCTGAAAAGGCAGACCCACCCTTCCTGGCTTGTGGAGTATTATCTTTGGGAGTCCTGGGACCTGGCTGTGATCTTTGGCGTCTTGGAATTCTGGTTTGTGACTTTGAATACTGAAACCTTGGGGGGAAAAGGTGTGGGTCTTATTCTCTACAGTGGTGGGTTTGCCAGCAAGAAGTCTGCTGTATTGTCTGGCCATCAGGACTCTGCTGTGAAGTCTCATAGCCTGCCTGTTGGGAAGAACAGGTTTTTCTCTGTGTTTATTTTTCAAACTATAAAGTGCTTTTGCTTTTACCAGCGTGTCTGGCTGCTTTTTCCAGTTGGTGTTGAAGTCTGGGGGCACCCAGACAGAACAGGCTCCTTATCACTTGTCTGTGTTCATTATGTGCATATGCTCATCTTTAATTCTTCTAGCCAGTGATTCCCAGTAAATTTCTAGTTTTAATACAATTGCTGGATCTTGTCCAATTCTAGATATGTTTGAAGGTCAGTTTTAATGTCAAGATTAAGGGGGGAAAATAATTAGCAAAGTATGAAGCAAATTGGGGACATAATGAGAGATGGTTTCAGAGTCTAAATATATATCTCACAAACTAGTACTAATAGTTTTTTCTTTATTTCTTGGAAGCTGGGGGCTATTTTGTTTTTCTTTACACCATTTTAATTTGCCATTCCAAAGTCATTGTTCTCAAAGTCACCCTGCAGAAAGAATGGATTTTTCTTATCAACCTTTCCACCATCTCCTTCTATACCCTGGTCCAGATTTGTTAAGCTTATTCCTAACTAAAACATCATATATAAATAGATTTGAAATAGATTTTATCTATTTATTTATTTATTTATTTATTATTATTATTATTATTATTATTATTATTATTATTATTATTATTATTATTTAGATTTGTATGCCGCCCCTCTCCGAAGACTCGGGGTGGCTCACAACAATAATAGAAACAATATAACAATGAGTTATATAACATTTGAGTTGATTTAGTACTGTTAAAGTCTTGTTTTAACATCTGAATTGTTATTTTACAGCTTTTTTTATTGTACAATCAAATGAATGAAAAGCAAAGGTAATTTTAAAAATTTATTGAATAAAATTTATTCAAGCCATGGAAACTTGAATCAACTACTGCAATGCTCTCTACATGGGGCTACTTTTAAAAGTGTCCGGAAACTACAAATTGTGCAAAATGAAGTTGCACAAGCAGTCTTGGGCCTTCCAAGGTATGTCCATGTCTCCACTGCACTCCGCATTGGTTGCCAATTGGTTTCTGAACACAATTCAAAGTGTTGGTTATGACCTATAAAGCCCTACATGGCATTGGACCAGATTACCTACGGGATCGCCTTCTGCTGCATGAATCCCAGCATCCAGTTAGGTCCCACAGAGTCAGCTTTCTCCAGATCCCGTCAACTAGACAATGTTGCTTGGCGGGACCTAGAGGAGGAGTCTTCTCTGTGGGGGGCCCGGCCCTCTGGAATCAGCTCCCCCTAGAGATTAGTACTGTTCCCACCCTTCTTGCATTCCATAAGAATTTGAAGACTTATTTATGCCACCAGGCTTGGAGTCATTAGATTTAGCCTCTAGCCACTGAATACTTAGTATGCTTGGTTTGTATTTGAGTGAATGATTTCTGACGTTTAAGTTTGATAATGTTTTAGATTAACTAGTTAATTAATTGGATCCAATTATATTTTGTACACTGTCTATTGTTGAAATGTTGTGAGCCACCCCGAGTCCACAGAGAGGGGCAGCATACAAATCCAATAAATAAATAAATGAATGAACAAATAAATAAGTAAGTAAGTAAGTAAGTAAGTAAGTAAGTAAGTAAGTAAGTAAGTAAGTAAGTAAGTAAATAAATAAATAAATAAATAAATAAATGCATACATACTTCTATAATAAAGGGAATAAAGGGACAATAAGTCCCTTTTCAAAAGGAGTAGGTATTGGCTTCCAGTACAGTATACGTAAACAGTGTGATGCATTTTCATCATTCCCACAGGGCTGAACTCACCTGCAGAACAGCTGTAATCTCTATTTTAATATCTCAAGCATTGATATTAATTACATTCACACCAGTACCTCCAACGTACCAGCTGTTGTGTTACTAGAATGTCCCCAATTGGTTTAGAAGATCTGAATGAGACAACATGATGTGGAACAACATCGAAATCAGATTGATTGATATTTTTTTCTAGTATAAACAGCAATGGATAAGTCTCCTGATAGATTGTGCATCAGGTTTCTCTTCACAACTGAGAAAAACTGCACACTGTTAGAACTATAAACTAATGCTTACAGGCATTCCAGAACACATTTTTAATTGCAATTAAGCTGATAGGGAAGAATTCCAGTGGTTGCTATGTACCAAATGCAAGCCCCATTTAGCAAGATCTGAAAATTTTAAATCCTTATTCTTTTTTCTACTAGCCACACATTGTAACGAACTTGAACGAGCTGCAACGACTATGGCATAAGCCAGTAAAACTGGTCCCAGTGGTCTTTGGCATGCTGGGTGCAGTGCCAAAGGATCTCAGCTGACATTTGAAAACCATCAGAATTGACAAAATCTCCATCTGTCAATTGCACAAGGCTGCTTTACTGGGATCAGCACACATAATTCACCACTACATCACGCAGTCCTAGGTGCTTGGGAAGCACCCGACTGATGATGAAATATGAAATCCAGCAGAATGATCTTGTTAGCTGTGTTGTATTGATGATGATGATGATGATGATGATGATATAATGATGATGATGATCAATGGATTTTAAGCTTTATTATTAGCTCAAGCAAACAGATATAAAAGCAGAACATACAAAGATACAGTATATACCCAGCAAGCTGATATTCAAATATCTTATAAGCTGCCAGGAACTCCTGCATAATAACAGGGTGGCTAATTTCTGCAGTACCAAATGTTCCAGGTAGAAGCTCCCAACAAACAAGAACAACATGAAAGTTTTATCAAAACCTAGCACCATGATTTCAACAATAATAATAATTTATTATTAATAATAATAATAATAACAACTTAGATTCATATATTGCTTCACGATACTTTACAGTACTCTCTAAGCGTTTACAGATGCAGCATATTGTCCCCAACAATCTGGGTCCTCATTGTACCCACTTCGGAAGGATGGAAAGTGGAATCAACCTTGAGCCTGGTGAGATTCGATCTGTCAAACTGTGACATTTGGTGATCAGCAGAACTAGCACTCTAACTACTGTGCCACCACAGCTAATAAACAAGTAGCCGAGTTAACAGTCTGAAAACCCCATTAAAAAAAAAACCCAAACAAAACAAAACAGCAAACTTCCTCCAGGGTACATCAACTGAATCTGACTAGCTGGAGTACAACTTAGAGCAGATCCGAATAACTTTATTCTCCAAATCGTAAGAGTATACTTGATTCTGAGTCCCAACCTTTTTCTACAGGAATGGTTTACCCTAAACTGGGTTGCTGGCAGGTATAATAAGGCTGGAGAAACATAAATGTTTTATCTCCCTTAACCCCATAATGTCATTCATGGGCATTGATTTGTATTCAGTTGGATCTATTTTTGCTTTTCACCAGAAATGTTTGAAGTGTCTTTTCGTGTGTTTCATTTCCTGGAGGTTTTCAGAAAATTCAGATGCCTTCTGGGATTGTCACATGGTGATTAGCCACATAGAGGCAATCTGGTATAAATCCCAGCAACAGATCTATTCCAGTTCATGACTGGGATCTCAGCCAACTGCCCACCAGAATTTCAGGAAAAATCCCAATATCTTTCTGTAACTGGATTGGGACCATCAATCAGTTGGCACTGGTCAATCTAACAGGCTCTGTCCTTTTGATAGTGGAATGAAACCAAGGAGCCAAAAAGCAACCAGAAAGTGATATGATCATAAGAATGGATTAATGCCTATGTCCAAAACCAGACCATATCTCAACTATTCCAAAAACTCCAGTATGTATCAGTCTCAGTATGACTTGTGAGTGGACTATATTTCCTTGGAGACCAAAAGTTAGAATATTGTCCATAAGTTTCATATCACAATTTCATTACATTATGAAGAATGATTTACCCATTACCTATTTTTGAAAAGCCAAAGCTATCCTGATATGTGGATTGCAAGTAATTAATTTAAATTGGATTAAAACATTCGTGGAATTACAAGGAACACTTCGAGGCTGATTCTTCTCTTCAATCTTCTTTCTGTTGAGTTTTATAAATGGAGATTTCATATTTGGCCCAAAGGTCTATAACAAAACTCTGATTGAATGTGAATAGCAAATCATTCCTGGTGGCATTTTCTATTCCATTCCTTAGGAAGTGATGGCCAATTTAAGAAATGCTAAACATAAACCAAGTTGCATAGTGATTCTGCTGCCTAAAGCATTCATCTGCTTTAAATATAATTTAATGAAATTAAAATGCCATAATTTTGAAAAACAATTATAAATACAATGTAGCTTGAAGTATGAAAAGGCTTTATTCACAGAGAGTATCTTCTGCTAATGGTTTAATAGAGTATAGGATAGTGTGAATGACCCTTTACAGTCCAGTTCTGATCTACACAATGTCATTTGCAATGAGAAGCAAAGTATTTTTATGTAAAATATAATATTTTCCTAGTGTAATGACACATGTACAGTTTATATAATAATGTTTTAAAGACTTATTTTTATTCTCTTATTGGCGAGGAATGTGGTAAGCCATCGGCGAGGCCTGGATGATGGGCAAGCAGCAGGAGGAATGCAGCGAGCCGGTGGTGGGCGAGCAGCGAGAGGAACGTGGCGAGCCAGCAGTGGGACCTGGGCGGTGGGTGAGCAGCGGGAGGAACGTGGTGAGCCAGCAGCGGGACCTGGGCAGCGGGCAATCAGTGGGAGGAACATGGCAAGCCGGCGGCGGGGCCTGGGCAGCGGGCGAGCAGCAAGAGGAACATGAGCTGGTGGCGGGCAAGCAGCAGGAAGACCTCGCCATCGCCTGGCTTTGCGCCACTTCAAAAGTTAGTGCGTGGGGGGTCCTGATGGCTGGGCGGGCGCGCGTCCGCGCAGCTTAGAGGGTACATTGCCTCTGAAGGATGGACGGTTGAGTCAACCTTGAGCCAATGAGATTTGAATTGCCGAACTGAAGCTAGCACTCAACTGAATTAGCCTGTAGTACTGTAGTCTAATCACTGTGCCAGCTAGGCTTGGCTAGTCACATATTGAATTGGTTTTATAAATAAGATAGATATGTAGTGTCATTTTAAAGGTAGGAGTTGAAATAGTTTATGTCTGGGATGTTTTATTTTTATTTTTTATTTTATTTTATTAATAGAGTTGAAAGGGACCGTTAGGTCATCGAGTCCAACCCCCTGCCTGAGCAGGAAACCCTACAGCACCCCAGCCAAATGGAAGTCCAATCTCCTCTTGAAGGTGTCCAGAGTTGGGGAGTTCACCACCTCCCCTGGCAGGCAGTTCCATTGGTTGATCGCTCTGACCGTCAGGAAGTTCTTCCTTATTTCCAGGTTGAATCTCTCCTTGGTCAGCTTCCAACCATTGTTCCTCGTCCGGCCCTCTGGTGCCCTGGGGAATAAAGAGACCCCCTCCTCACCGTGGCAACCCCTCCAGTATCTGTAAACTGCTATCATGTCCCCTCTAGACCTTCTTTTTTCTAGGCTGTCCATGCCCAGTTCTCTCAATCTCTCTTCGTAAGTCTTGGTTTCGAGTCCCCTAATCATTTTGGTTGCTCTTTTTTGCACCTTCTCCAGAGTTTCGATGTCTTTTTTGTAGTGAGGTGACGGGTCTGTAAATATTTTCACAGCCCTGTTTTTGACTCGTGCAGTATACAAGTCCTCAAAGGAACCAGTTGTTTTTTCTGCAGTTCTAATTATCCTCTGAAGTCTGAGTCTGCCTTGTGGGGTTGCAGAACCGAACTAGATAGTTATAGAGGTAAAGATGACAGACTCAATGATTCCTCTGTAGAACTGTATCAGAAGCTCCTGGGGCTGTTTAAGCTTTCTGAGTTGGTGCAGAAAGAACATTCTTTGTTGTGCTTTTTGATGACGTTTTGAATATCCATTTTAGATCTTGCAGTATGGTAGAACCTAAAAAATTGAAGGTCTCTACTGCAGATACTGTGGAATACTAGAGTTGGAAGTATAGGAGGGTTTCTCCTAAACTCTACCACCATTTTCTATAGTTTTGAGTGTGTTCAGTTCCAGATTATTCCAGTCACACCACGAGGCTGCATTTTTGGTACTGCGCATGCGGTCACCATCTTATTTATTCATTTATTTATTTGTCAAATATGTATAGGATAGTAGTAGTTTGTATAAACATAACATAAGTAAAAAGTAATGATAAAAGAGGACAATAGGACATAGAACAGGGACGACAGGCTTATGCACACCCCTTACAGACCTCTTAGGAATGTGAGGTCGACTGTAGACAGTCTAAGGTTAAAGTTTTTGGGGTTTGGAGAAGAAACCACAGTCAGGTTGTGTATTCCAGGCATTGATCACTCTATTGCTGAAGTTGTATTTTCTGCAGTCGAATTTGGATTGTTAATGTTATTGCTATTGCTATTGCTATTGTTAATTAATACTCTTAATTAATATTATTAATTAATGTTATAAATTAATATTATTAATTAATGTTATAAATTAATATTATTAATTAATGTTATAAATTAATATTATTAATTAATGTTATAAATTAATATTATTAATTAATGTTATAAATTAATATTAGTAATTAATGTTATAAATTAATATTATTAATTAATTAATATTATTATTTTTTGCCACAGCCATGCAGCATGGGAGGAAGCGAACCAGCAGCGAGGTATGTTAAAACCCACCTTTGCATCCATCCCACCAAAATAAGCATCACAGTTGTGTCCTTACTGTAAATCCTAGGACAGGGGTGAAATTCTTTAGAGATTCACAGTTATCAAAACTTTTCTTTTTTAAAACAAAAATGATTTCCATGTGATATTCACATTGATTCACAACCCAAGGAGCCTCATTCACACTTGTGGAAAGTCACCAGATCATTTTTATATATCTGGGAGCCTCATGACAGCTGCAGAGAGTTTAAAAAACAGTCCATTCAATATTTCTGCACAAGTTGATTTAAGTTCATGTCCTAATAATAAAGTCTGATATCGAATACTAAAAACAAAGTCAAGCGTGAGGACTATTTCAAATCTATTACTCTACGTTCCCTCCAATCAGTACCAACAGAATTATGGGTGCAACAGCAATACAGGTGGTCCTCAGGTTATGACCACAATTAAGCCCTAAATTTTGGGTTGTTAAGTGTTAAGTGAAACATTTGTTAAGTGAGGTTTGCCCCATTCATGATCTTTCTTGCCACAATTGAATCATTGTAGTTATTAGGACCAGAATATCTCCGAGACCGCCTTCTGCTGCACAAATCCCAGCGACTGATTAGGTCCCACAGAGTGGGCCTTCTCCGGGTCCCGTCAACTAAACAATGTCGGTTGGCGGGCCCCAGGGGAAGAGCCTTCTCTATGGCGGCCCCAACTCTCTGGAACCAGCTCCCCCCGGAGATTAGAACTGCCCCCACCCTCCTTGCCTTTCGTAAACTCCTCAAAACCCACCTTTGTCGTCAGGCATGGAGGAACTGAGATATCTCCCCCGGGCCTGTACAATTTATGTATGGTATGTTTGTATGTATGTCTGCTTAATAATGTTTTTTTAAAAAATATTTTAAATTGTAAATTATTAGATTTATCATGAACTGTTTTATTGTGTTGTGAGCCGCCCCGAGTCTATGGAGAGGGGTGGCATACAAATCTAATTAATAATAATAATAATAATAATAATAATAATAATAATAATAATAATAATAATAACCATTGTTGCTATCTGAATCTGTCTTCCCCATTGTTTTTGCTTGTGAAAAGATTGCAAAAGGTGATCACATGTCCTTGGGATGCAGCATAAGTACAAATAGGTTGCCAAGCATCTGAATATTGATCACATGGTCACGGGGGGGCTACAAAGGTGGTAAGTTTGAAAAAAATGGTCATAGGTCACTTTTTTCTTTTGTATCTTTGAACAGACACTAACTGAACTGTTGTAAGTTGAGGACTACCTGTGTTTGAATGAAGTAGCAGTTCAAAATCTAATGCTCATTAGTATACCTTCCTCTGATTTTTAATTAATTTTATTAACATTTTCTTTAAAAAGATAAAAAGAATAAAAATGAATACAAAGTAACAAAGAGAAAAAATTCAAAGAGAAAGAGAAAAATGCAAGAAGGGAAGAAAAAGTAAGAAAAATAGAAAAGAAAGGAAAAGAGATACAAGAAATAGCTTTCGATTTTCTTTACAGCAGTTAAAAGTGCAATAATAAGCGTAACGTTACTCTGCAATTACACCATAACCCTCTTCTTTTTAAAATCTTCCCTGTATACTCAACAAAAGAATAAATCATAATTATTCGGTCTGACTCGATGACCGGTCAGCAATTAAATCCCAATTAATACTCAGACACAGAGAAGGGAAGTATAATGGTCTATTGTACAAGTAAACTTGTTGAAAACCATAAATTAAAGCAAAGAATGTCTGTCGATTCAAAGCAAGTGGCAAAACTGATAAGGAATGTTCCAAAACAGAGTTGTAACTTAAAGCTTGTAGCTTGTCTGAAGCAAAAATACTCACAGACTTCTCAAATTCATATTTTAATTCATATTTTTTCAAGACTGCAGCAATATTTGAAAGGGGGAAAAAGCTCTGAACTTTCTCTTTCCTTCTTGTAAGTATAAATGTTGATTTCCTGCAAAGGGAACCTCCAAGTCTCCTCCCCTTGTAAACATTCTATGGTTTTACAATATGCAAAGCAGTATTCAAAGCCTCCTCTACGTCTGCGTAACTGCCACGCATTCTTCTCACCCATGCATCTAAAATTCTTCTGTATTCTCCAAAACCCTAATTTTTCTAGGTTTATACTACTGTCCCAATGCTGCCTCCTTTACTAAATAATTTTGTTTCTTTTTGCAATGGGAGAGCTATAGAGCAGTTGTGTCACCACTCATGGGCTGCGGGCAGGACACATAATGTGCCCCTTTCCCTGCCCGGTTTAATGAAGGGAAGAAAAGTTCTGATATGTCACATGATGACACCGTGGCAACACGAGTTTGGCACCCATGCTATAGAGAAGTCCTCTGCAGGAGACCTTTAAAAAGCAAGATATTACAAAATACAGCGAGGAGAAAAAAAAACCACCCTTACAAAAGCCACCCCTAACAATAATTGTTAGAAATGAATCCCCCAAATATCTCTAGGATTAGAATGTTTCTGTGAAGCATCAATTCAGATAGACATATACTGGAATTCAGATTTGACTCCCTTGAGAAGAGCATAGAACAGATATAAGCAACCCGAGGCCTTCTGCATCATTACCTCTTTTCCACAATCCCCGGAGGTCTCTCCAATTACTACTGTAGTGCTAAAAACTATCAGCAGGTTTCCCAACATGTTAAGACAGCTAAAAGGGAAAAATAATGTAAATGCAAAAATAATCCAGCAGAGTTTTAGCAATTAAATAAATATCCAGAAACAAGTAAATCTCACCCACATGAATTACATAAGCGACCTCAATTTCATCATCACCCTGTTCAATGTTGTCTCACTTTATATATATAAACTAGTTGCTGGATACCTGTGCTTCGCTATGAAACTATGTGATTGGGCTTGATAAATTGACAGTTAAAGCTTGAAAATTAATGAGTAGGTATGGTTAGGCTTGACACTTTGGCATACAAATCTAATAGATAGATAGATAGATAGATAGATAGATAGATAGATAGATAGATAGATAGATAGATAGATAGATAGATAGAGAAAGAAAGAAAGAAAGAAAGAAAGAAAGAAAGAAAGAAAGAAAGAAAGCTTGGAAATTTATGTAGAACGTGTAAATCCTTAGCATTAGAGCATGTCAATATACCAGCATCTGGAAGTTGAAACAGAGGATTTTTCAGGTGGGGAGCGAATGTCTGAACTCCCAGCCCACCTTAATTTGGATGAAATGAAAGAGTTTGAATCTATCCCAGGGCTATCAAACCCCCGGGCCGCATGTCAGATGCATCACACACTGGCCACGCCCACACCCAATTTAGCAAAGGGGAGAAAAGTCCTGATACATCATGTGACAACATGAGTTTGAGCCCATTGATTTTTTTTCTCTCTAAAAAGACATCAATCCTAAAATATTCATAGACTAGCCCCACCCCAGATGTCCACAACTATTTAAAAATCAAATCCAGTTGGAAGTGATCATGATAAAAACTGTGGGTAGGAATCACTTTCATTTATTTATTTATTTTAATTTATTTTTTTTATTTTATATCGACAAACATACAAACAACATTAAACATTGAAACGTATTTATATACATAATGACTAATATCTTACAATTCTGTTTTAATTACCTTATGTTCCCTTAATAATAATTCCCTTTCTTTTTTCCCCCTATCCAGTTATACAGTTTCTCCCACACTCTATAGTAGTTCTTATTTTGTTTGTTCTGTATTTTACTTAATTTGGCGCAGTCTAAAATTTTATTGATCATCATTTCTTCGTTTGGTATCTTTTCTTGTTTCCAGGTTTGTGCAAATGCCAATCTTGCTGAAGTTAGTATGTGTGTTATTAGGTAATAGTCTTCTTTGCTGTGTTGGCCTCTAATTATTCCTAATAAATACATTTCAGGTTTTGTTTCTGTTCTGTCTGGGTCACTCCGGAAGCTAAGACCAACCCAAAAAGAGAAGCCAGACACACTGGTAAAAGGCAAAGGCAGTTTATAAAATTCAACAAAAACACAGGTAACAGAAAATGTCCTTACAAACAGGAAAACGTTGTATCTTCAAATATATCCACGAAGGCAAAAGTCCATGCAGCAATACAGGATTCTTGCTGCCAAGACAAGGCTGTAGATAGCAGACCTACACCTCCCATGGGTCTTCCAAACTGCTGGGCCACAAGCCAGGAACAGAGACGCCGAGAACAAAGCAGGTCACCGTAACTCCAACTGATAACACTCCACATGGCTTCAAGGGCTTGCCTGCCTTTTAAACCCTGCTAAGGAGGACCACACCCAAGCCCAGCTGTTCCTAATTCAGTGCTGATAATACTTCTTTAATTGCTCCTTTCTTTGATCTGAACGTCTCTGTCGCAAGTCAATGATGGCTTGTGCTTCATCACCTAATGACTCCAAGCTACTGGCTGGGGAGAGCCCCCCCCCCGGGCTCTCATGCTGTTCTCCTTCATCCCATTCCTGACTTTCCTCTCAGCCCCCTCCTCTTCGCTGTCCTCCTCCTCCGGGCATGGAGCCAGCAGAGACACAGCTGGCCCCTGAGCAGCCTCAGGCTGAACCACAACAGTTTCTAATTTGTATTCCAATATTTCTTCAAGAAGGAATCACTTTCGAAACCAACACATCAATGATACTGCTAAGCAAACATCGGCCATTCTAAATGACTCAAAGAGAGAAGTATATGAGGCTGTGGACCATAGTCCACAGCATTAATATTCCGCAGAAGTCACCAAAACTTCTTGGGGGCACATAGCTTTTAGTCTGCATCTTTAAAACTGTTTCTGCACTGTTGGATTTCCTTCATTTAATGTGCAATTTTAACATCAACTGCTTAGCCTTTAAAAGTCATTGCCCCTTTCATAGTTCTTTTCCTGTATTCCAGGAAATGTATTCTTTATTATCTCTTTTTATGATTTTCAGCAGACACCGAATTAATGTCAATAATTGTGCTCTCCCTTGGGATATGTGATCAAGGGATTTTGCAACTTCTTCAGAAATACACTAGCAAAAAGCAACAACAACAACATGGTCATACATGAGAACTAAAACAAGTACAGTGATACCTTGTTTTACAAACTTAATTGGTTCCAGGACAAGGTTCTTAAGGTGAAAAGTTTGTAAGACGAAACAATGTTTCCCATAGGAATCAATGGAAAAGCGATTAATGCGTGCAAGCCCAAAATTCACCCCTTTTGCCAGCCGAAGCATCCATTTTTGCGCTGCTGGGATTCCCCTGAGGCTCCCCTCCATGGGAAACCCCACCTCCGGACTTCTGTGTTTTTGTGATGCTGCAGGGGAATCCCAGTATCGCAAAAATGAGCACTTCGCTGGCAATGGAAGTCTGGAGGTGGGGTTTCCCATGGAGGGGAGCCTCAGGGAAATCCCAGCAGCACAAAAATGGGTGCTTCGCTGGCAATGGAAGTCCGGAGGCGGGGCATCCCAGTGACAGTGGTGGGTTTGTAAGATGAAAATAGTTTGTAAGAAGAGGCAAAAAAATCTTAAACCCTGGGTTTGTATCTCGAAAAGTTTGTATGACGAGGCATTTGTAAGATGAGGTATCACTGAAAATCTTTACTTACTTGACTCGTTGTCAGAAGCAGTTCCCTGTAATGAATGAGTGTATTATTTTTTCATAAATTCTGTATCTACCTGCCTTTTACAGTAGATGTTTGGAGAAAGATAATTTTTTTGGTGAATCATTTAAACTTTATGTATTCTTACAAAATAAATATGATGGGTGGCAGTGGTGGAATACAATTTTTACTGGCTTTGTGGGCTTGGCATGGCTTGGTAGGAATGGCTTGGGGTGCGTGGCAGGGGAAGGATACTACAAAATCCCCATTCCCTCCTCACTCCAGGAGAAGGGTCCTGCAAAATCCCCATTTCCTCCTGATCAGCTGGGACTCAGGAAGTGAGAATAAATGGGGGCAGGGTCAGTCACAGGTGGTATTTACTGGTTGTTATTATTATTATTATTATTATTATTATTATTATTATTATTATTATTATTATTATTATTTAGATTGGTATGCCGCCCCTCTCCGTAGTTTATTTATTTATTTTATTTATTTATTTTGTCCAATACATAATACACATTGAAGAGAATAGTAGATATATAATAATATAAATAAAGAAAAGAATAGAAGAAAAGATATAAAAGTATAGGTGAACAAATTTGACAGGAAGAAAAGATAAATGAGATAAGGAGAGACAATTGGACAGGGGACGGAAGGCACACTGGTGCACTTATGCACGCCCCTTACTGACCTCTAAGGAACCTGGAGAGGTCAATCGTGGATAGTCTAAGGGAAAAATGTTGGGGGTTAGGGGTTGACACTACTGAGTCAGGTAATGAGTTCCACGCTTCGACAACTCGGTTGCTGAAGTCATATATTTTACAGTCAAGTTTGGAGCGGTTAATATTAAGTTTGAATCTGTTGCGTGCTCTTGTGTTGTTGCGATTGGAGCTGAAGTAGTCATTGCCAGGTAGAACGTTGCAGCATATGATCTTGTGGGCAATACTTAGATCATGTTTTAGGCGACGTAGTTCTAAGCTTTCTATACCTAGAATTGATAGTCTGCTTTCGTAGGGTATTCTGTTTCGAGTGGAGGAGTGAAGGGCTCTTCTGGTGAAGTATCTTTGGACATTTTCAAGCGTGTTGATGTCCGAGATGTGGTATGGGTTCCAGACAGATGAACTGTATTCAAGGATGGGTCTCCAAACTACTCAAAATTTGTAAAGATACATTTAATATCTTATATAGTTTGGTCCTTGAGGTCAACGATCAAGGTCAAGGATCTCATTTCTGATTTTAGGAAAACCACAAGAGTAGAAGATAAAAAAGAAGCTACTTTTTGAATAACACAGATGACA
>NW_027248755.1:0-19842 GCF_031021105.1 Erythrolamprus reginae | reverse complement strand
GGGAGATTTGGAAACTACCCCTATGGGAGATTTGGAAACCACGTTCTTTTTACCCCCTTTCCTGTGTAATCTTCTTTCTTTTGAGCCATGAGTATAGGTGCTTGGTTTCTGCTTCTTTATCCTGCAGGCAGAATGGCATATAAATAAAGGCTAGTGTACACAACTTTACAGAAAGAGATACAGTTAAAGATTCAGTTAAAATTATTGCCACTGAATGAAACATTACTGATGTACAAAGAAAACATTCATGTTTATGAATAAATAACAAAAATGTCCTAAATGCAATGACCTCTGGCTTCTACAAAATGAATTCCTGCTTCAAAACTTTTAAATTTCACGTATTATTTGGCAAAGAGTGAAACAGCAGCAGAAGGCAGAGGACAAAAGAAAACACAGCTAAGGAATCCGTCTGGGCAGAGAAGCAGAAACTGGGATGTATGTAAGTCCTATTTTTTCCATTCTAAAAGCCGCCAAGGTCAAAACTAATTTCATTTGCAGATTCCTTTCCTCCATAACCACGAGGGCTAGAAATTAAAACTTATTATGTCAAAACTAGAACAATTAAATTCTGGATTGTGTTTGCTGTACTTTAGTTTCTTCTGAACTTCCAAATCTTAATTTAATTGCTAACTGTCCACTTCCTTCAACTTCATATTCATACCTTTAGAAATTAACTGCAACTATTGATTTATTTTTGAGATAACAGTACAATCTTATGGCCATCTCCATAGAAATCCTCCTGGGTTAAATTACATATTCAAGTAAGTCTACACAATAAACCACAACATATGAAATATGTTTTAAAACTTTGATATCATTTGAAGATACCCCACCATATGGGCACCTAGACTACCAAGTTTTTGAATACCTCCCAATTCTCTCCTGATTACTTCTATGGTCTTTGCTTTCAGAATTTTGGACATCCGAATGAGATATTGGTACACAGTATCTATAAGAAAGAAGAAAAAATATATAAGAATATATTCAAGTTATTATTGGAGTGTTTACAAATTATTTGTAATAGTTTTCTTTCTTGACTTAAAGAACTCTTAAAATCTCCATTAACAACATTTGGGTTTGGCCATCATCTGCACAATATTACATGAAGACTCAATTTATAATGTTGCGGGTGCCTAATCTTTGAAATACCTGCCATCAGAAAATGCATACAATTTTCAGAAAATTCAGAATAGGACATATTGGCACTCACTCAAGGTAAGTTGTGACTTCATGGCGAACGTAATGGAGCCAGGTCTCACCCAAAATAGGCAGCACATTTTGAATCATGGGTTGAAAAGCAGAAAATGCCAAGTCTCCACTGCCAGTGGAAAGTATTCCCTCAAGATGCTGGATGTAGTCTAGCATACTAGAACAAAGCTCTGCAGAAAAAGGAGAATCAGAGCACAAGAAGATTCCACCTTCAAAGAGTGTATTTATAGGCCAAGTGCCCCCCGAATAATTAGTAAACGAATAAAGCTGATAAAAATCTATAAATAAAAAGTGAGCAAAATGTTTGTTATGAAATAGAATATTAATGTCTGCAGTAAGGTTCACATCATAGCAGTTTACAAGTAAGCTTTCCAAACTTTAAGCAATCTGTTTAATCAATGGGACAGAATAAAGGTTACCAAGAACAACAATTGATTACTGTAGAATTAATATCAGTCCCTACAGCCAAGATAACCTGTAACCAACCTATAGAAATGTCCTTCCAACAATAAATTATATACTTTACTATCTCCAATCATAAAACATTCACACTATCACTGAAATTTATTTTTTTGTTCTAATCTATCGTAGGAACAACATATTTAAGTCAACATTGCCCATCTATATATTTCTCTTTCTGTCTCAACTTCAAAAAGACTAGATGACATGGCATTAAGAACATAGATTTCACATCTGCTCCCATATTCAAGAACCTACATTCTGGGTAGTGATTATTTCCAGTTTGATTTTTTTTTTTTTGCAATGAGGGACTGATACGATTAAATCAGATTCCTTCGTATTCGCCCTTCCAATACAGCTCACCTGAATTGCATTCTGTGCAAGTGGCCAGAAACATATGAAAAATCTGCCATGCTATATTCTGTATTTCAGATGGGCTTGCTTGGTTCTTGTGTGCATCTTCAAAACATTTTAGCTTCTTCCACAGCAACAGATGATTAATCTTTTGTGGATCCTCAAACCTGGAGAGGTAACATGAAAAATATCTGACGTCAGCCTAAAGTGAACTGTAGGACTTCAGCCTAACCAAAAAAGGGATGTAAAAGCCAGCTGATAAGCATAAGCATCATGCTCTTTTTCAGGAGATTTTCACAATCAAATATCCAACTATGGTCTGTAAATAAAGCACAATAATTAAATATGAAGCTGAGAAACTCACCGAGTCACATAGTGAAGGAAACCATCCCCATCTCCCAGATCGCACATCAATGCCTCTAGAAATCGGATGGCTGTCAGTGTTTCAAAGGAGTCTTTAAGGGAGCCTAACCGTCTGTTTGACTCCGTTCCTTTTCTGCTTTTCCTAAATGATGAAACCAAAATTGAATTTTCAGGATCTTTCTGCTATAGAGGACACAAGATCAGAATTGCATTCAGATTTTCCTAAACCACGGGTCTCCAAGCTTGGCAACTTTAAGACTTGTGGACTTCAACTCCCAGAATTCCTCAGCCAGCTTTGAATTCTGGAAGCTGAAGTCCTCAAGTTTTACAGTTGGCAAGACTGGAGACCCCTGTCCTAAACCATTCTAAGACCTGTTTAAGAGTAAAGCAGAATCACCAGTCTGGCTCATTAAAGCCAAAAGTTTTTCTGTCGTTCCCCAACAGAGGCAACCTTGATCCTCTAGAGCAGGGTCCCCAAACTTTTTACACAGGGGGCCAGTTCACTGTCCCTTGGACTGTTGGAGGGCCGAACTATAAAACAAAACTATGAACAAATCCCTATGCACACTGCACATACCTTGTTTTAAAGTAAAAAACAAAATGGGAACGCACTATTTAGAGGGGGGAGAAGGTCTGAAATTCATATATGTTTATGTTTTGTTTTTAAATTTCTTTTGTTAACATCTTATTGGCTATACAAGGTTTTCTTGGCTTATGAAAAATGTATAAAGAAAGAAGGAAGCACTTTGGCATAATGGTTAATAAGTTAGAAATATAATTGGTGTTGCACTTTTTGAAGGAACATTAAGGAGGGAATTTAATTTTAAAAAATGAATGTAACTGGATGACAAAATTAGAAAAAAAACCTTTTGCAACTTTTTTGATGATTGATATTAGTTACTAACAAAATACTGCATTTCATTCATGGAAAATTAGATGGTACACTGTGTTGTTTGAATGTATGTTGAGAGAAAAATTTAAAAAATTAACCCCCCCCCCCAAAAAAAAAAACAGTCCTTCCTTCCTCTGTCCCTCCATTCATTTCATTCTTCCTTCCTTCCTTGTTCCCTCCATTTCTCCTTCCTCCCTTCTTTCCTTCCTTCCTTCCCTCCTTCATTCCTCTCCAGTTCTCCTTCCCACCCTCTCTTTCCCTTTTCTTTCTTTCTCTCTCTTTTCCCTGTGCTCTTGTCACTCACTGGCGGGCCGGATAAATGGCCTCAGTGGCCCGCATGTGGCCCGCGGGTCGTAGTTTGGGGACTGCTGCTCTAGAGGCAAGTGTGTCCAACCTTGGCAACTTTAAGGGCTTCCGCACTTGAACTACCGTAATTCCCTAGCCAGCATGAGACTTGAATTCTGCAAGTATTAAACTTGCCAAGGATAGATAGTTCTTCTCTAGAATATTTCTTTCTTCCTGATTTATTTCAATATTGATTTTCCTCCTGGAGAAATGGTTGACAAGAAACAGCTACAGGTGAAAGCATCATGCCACTGTCAAAGTTTAGGGAAATATAAATTTTCTTGACAGCTGCCACAGCATTCTAAAAGAAATTTAAACCATGTTTATATAGCCTGCTCTTTGCACTTTCGTTTGTCAGTTACTGAACGTTATATTTTTCTGCCAAGAATTTGGCCATTGTGATATTATCTTCATTTGCACTGAATATTATTATGCATTCATTAGATGTACCTTCCAAATTTGCACAAAGCAGCTTACAATAGATAGCACTTCTCCTTCTATGTTTTGGGGTGTTTGTTCTTTTGTACAGCATCAACCTTGTGAGGCAGGCTTCACTAAGAAATAATGATCAGTGCAAAACCACCAAGTGGATTTCCTCAGGATATGATGCTTAAGGATAAATTGCATCATATTACAACACAGATCATTTTAATACACACAAACATAGACAATAACTACAGATCCTGAGTAGTTAATGGCAATTAGTTTTAGCATGATTTAAATGATTTAGCTTTACTAGATAAATGATCAAAGCAATGGAAACTGCAGTTTAATGTTTCCAAATGTAAAATAATGCACTTGGGAAAAAGGAATCCTCAATCTGAGTATTGTATCGGCAGTTCTGTGTTAGCAAATACTTCAGAAGAGAAGGATTTAGGGGTAGTGATTTCTGACAGTCTCAAAATGGGTGGGCAGTGTGGTCGGGCGGTAGGGAAAGCAAGTAGGATGCTTGGCTGCATAGCTAGAGGTATAACAAGCAGGAAGAGGGAGATTGTGATCCCCTTATATAGAGCGCTGGTGAGACCACATTTGGAGTACTGTGTTCAGTTCTGGAGACCTCACCTACAAAACGATATTGAAAAAATTGAACGGGTCCAAAGACGGGCTACAAGAATGGTGAAAGGTCTAAAGCATAAAACGTATCAGGAAAGACTTAATGAACTCAATCTGTATAGTCTGGAGGACAGAAGGAAAAGGGGGGATATGATTGAAACATTTAAATATGTTAAAGGGTTAAATAAGGTTCAGGAGGGAAGTGTTTTTAATAGGAAAGTGAACACAAGAACAAGGGGACACAATCTGAAGTTAGTTGGGGGAAAGATCAAAGGCAACATGAGAAAATATTATTTTACTGAAAGAGTAGTAGATCCTTGGAACAAACTTACAGCAGACGTGGTTGGTAAATCCACAGTAACTGAATTTAAACATGCCTGGGATAAACATATATCCATCGTAAGATAAAATACAGGAAATAGTATAAGGGCAGACTAGATGGACCATGAGGTCTTTTTCTGCCGTCAGTCTTCTATGTTTCTATGTTTCTAGCAATAGCATTTAGACTTGTGTACTGCCCCACGGTGCATTACAGCCAGTGGTGAGTTCTGAATTACTTTGCCAGTTCGCGCATGCACAGAAGCATCCCGGGGGGGGGGGGGGTAGGCGGAGCCTCCTGCCGCCACTGCTACCAGTTCAAAGAACCAGTCCGAACTGGGAGCAACCCACTGCTGATTACAGCCCTTTCAAGGTAGTTTATAATAACCATACCACTTAGACTTATATACCATTTCACTGTGCTTCACAACCCTTTCTAAGCTGTTTACAGCAGTGTTTCCCAACCGTGGCAACTTGAAGATATTTGGACTTCAACTCCCAGAATTCTCCAGTCAGCGAATGCTGGCTGGGGAATTCTGGGAGCTGAAGTCCAGATATCTTCAAGTTGCCAAGGTTGGGAAACACTGGTTTACAGAATCAGCATATTGCCTCCAACAATCATTTTACTGACCTGGGATGGATGCAAGGCTGACTCAACCTAGAGCCGGTGAGAATCGAACTGCTGATCTGCTATCAGCGGGCAGTCAACAGTACTGTGTTCTAACTACTGTGCCACCACGGCTCCAATTTCAATTTTATTACAAATTTAATATATAATAATATAATAAATCAATTGATTAAGCTTCAAGGGGAAGAAAGCCATTAGGATGCAGGATTACAATAAAATAACCATCAGTATTATAAACAACACAAACTAGCACTTCTGTTTTATGGACCGGTGCTCACATTGTTCTCCAGCCCTTGTTTCTTTTCATGTAATTCATCATCTCCTTTGGGTCACCCAGAGCAGGAAGCACTGTGGCCATGAGCAACGAAACTGGGAAATCGCCACTCCAGAAAAGTTCCTCTTCAATAGGCACCTCTGAACTGGGTTCAAACCTATAAAAGTACTAAATTGAACTGACAAGGTATTTTAGATTAAATCAATATTTATAGTTTTGGTTGATTGAACAAAATTGAGGGGGGAGGCATTATTTACTAAACTCCACCACACAGTAAGCATGAACAAAACATGGGACCAAAGAAAGTCAATGCCATTTAAAATGTTCTATTTAGGACATAATGTTTTTATTTATGTCTATAGCCCAGTGATGGCGAACCTATGGCACGGATGCCATAGGTGGCAGGCGGAGCCATATCTGCTGGCATGTAAGCTGTTGCCCTAGCTCAGCTCCAACGTGCATGTGTGCGCTGGCCAGATGATTTTTGACTTGCACAGAAGCTCTGTGAGGCCATTTTTTGGCTTCCAGAGAGCCTCCGGGGGGATGGAGAGGGCAGTTTTACCTTCCCCCAGCTCTAGAGAAGCCTTTGGAGTCTGGGGAGGGTGAAACACGAGCCTACTGGGCCCACCAGAAGTTGGGAAATGGGCCATTTCTGGCCTCCAGAGGGCCTCTGGGGGGGCGTGGAAAGCTGTTTTCACCCTCCCCAGGCATTGAATTATGGGTGTGGGCACTTGCGCGTGCGTGAGAGTCCACGCGTACGCTCTTTTGGCACCCGAGGGAAAAAAAGGTTCACCATCACTGCTATAGCTCAACTCCAAAAGCACAGTGATCCATCCAAGCACAAACCTTAACTGCCTGATTCTCTGATAGTGAATCAGAAAACGGGGAACCCAGTAAGAACGCAATCGTCTTAAGGCATCGTATTGTTTCCTGCTCAAGGAAGCAAAAGCTGTCTCTTCTTCCCCCATACTTTCCTCGAGGTGGTCCTGGAGACAAAGAGAAAACAGGCTACTTTTTACTTATGTTATGTTTATACAAACTACTACTATCCTATACATGTTTGACAAATAAATAAATAAATATAAATTAATACATAAATGTAGTTGCGTGGTGGGATTAAATTTTTTTTAAAAAAACCTACTGGTTCTGTGGGCGTGGCTTGTTGGGTATGGCAGGGGAAAGTTACTGCAAAATCTTCATTTCCTCCCAATCAGCTGGGATTCGGGGCGGGGCCAGTCAGAGGCCGTATTTACCGCTCCTCCAAACTACTCTACTACCACTTCTCCAAAACTAGTCAAAATCTGCTGAATCCCACCTCTGATATAGAATGCATAAAACAGAAATGAAGTTCCACTTCACACATTACCTATATAATGTATAGCGAGGGGTGACATATAAATCCAATCAATAAGTAATAAAATAAATAAATAAATAAATATTGATGGCTGTGATTGCTGCCGCTTCTGAAATTACTGGAGTAAAGTGTATACTGCACATATGAATTTGTAAAAGACGAATCCAGAACAACCTGGATGGACCATCACTTATTTTAAAAAAAATAAGACTAATCTACTTTTACGTCATGAGATTAATATAGATTAATATTTTCTTTTTAAATATGCCAGATTAAAAAGGAAATTAATAGATGCATGTTAACTATCTTCTAAATGCTGTATTAAATTGATTCCCAGTGTAATCCTTTAAAAATTATCGGAAGTCCCTACTGAAAAGTGGAAAACAAGTCCTTTGATAGCCATATAGCAAAATACTAAAATGAAAGACATTCCCAAGAAACCTAGGCAATAGAACAATTGCCTGATTATTTTGATTTATGAAAAAAAATCTCACAGGACAGAACCTAACAATTCAATTATGCAAGAGATTTCTGCACAGGAAGGCTACAGGAGGCAAAGTACAAACCTCTGAGCCCTGCTTTCTTAGTTGGCTTAGCTAGGTTTCTGATTACTTAAGCTATAACCTGGACAAAGGGACTTGCATTCCAGCTGGATTACTCACTTGAAAAGCAGGAGGGCCGGCCAGCCTATACTTGGCTTGAATATCCCTGCCAAAAGAAGAGCAGCAGCATAAACTCCACTTGCATTGAAATATTTCCCTGCTTGCTACTGGATAGATTAGATAGATAGATAGATAGATAGATAGATAGATAGATAGATAGATAGATAGATAGATAGATAGATAGATAGATAGATAGATAGATAGATAGATAGATATATTAAATAGATAGATATATTAGATAGATAGATAGATAGATAGATAGATAGATAGATAGACAGACAGACAGACAGACAGACAGACAGACAGACAGACAGACAGACAGATTAGGTAGATAGATAGATTAGATAGATTAGAGAGGTAGGTAGGTAGGTAGGTAGGTAGGTAGATAGGTAGATAGATAGATAGATAGATAGATAGATAGATAGATAGATAGATAGATAGATAGATAGATAACAGACAGACAGAGATTTATTTATTTTTGTTGAGAAATATATAAATTTATTCCTTAAAAGAAAAGGATGGACTGTATTTCCTACATACTAGAACTGCACATTACATTCTGATCATGTAGCACAGCTTATAAGATAATTCCCTCTACTCTTAGAAGAAGATAAGAATCTGCCACAGCCTTGCATTCCACAAGTTCTACAATTCATGAAGATCAGTTAGTGCACTTCACCCTCCAGCATTTCCTCCAAATTATTTGTCCTTATATTTCATTTCTTCTCAAATATCACAAGGAATAAAAGAAGAAGCTGGATGTTTCGTATTGTACAGCATAACACAGCCGCTGTATATCACCCAGTTATATATATATGAAGAGGATAGCCACAATCTGTACAATTTGGAGTTCACTTATATAAGTGAACTCCAAATTGTACAGATTGTGGCTATCCTCTTCTTAGAAGCTAAAATCAACAGAACCAAAGATAAGGAATAATAATTCTCCTCTTTGTGCCTTCTCACTGCTTCACATGAATAAGCAGCAACAACCAGGAACTGCACCAGAATGGAGTAATGATGGAGACATTAATTAATAGATACTCATCAATAACATGCTGGCATCTGTGCAGGAACTAGGTAGAACAAGTGCTTATAAAACCCCATGGTTCTTGTTTTTAGTCCATTAATTAGTTTAAATCATTATAACATTAATCCCTGAGGACTGAAAAAGATACTCAAGATCACATTGCTGGGCTTCCAAATGGTCTGCTATTCACCTCTCCTCATAATTAAATAAAACAGCCAAAATTATGCAAGGAGGTTTTTTTTTCCTTCTGAAATTATAATGGAATGAAGTTTTACTTTTAGGTTTATACCAGGGGTTGACAAAAGGTGACAAGTTCAATCATGACAATACATGGTACAGTATTTGCAAAATTCAGCTCAACTTTCCCTGCTGGTGCAGCGTCCTTATCCATACTGGTAGCAACTCCCCACTACTCCCCCCTCCCCACAGATCCACCTGGCTTTGTTGTGGCAGCCTTGAAGATACTCCCAAAATTGCTTCAGGGCTGCATGAATTGGTTTTATTTAAGAAAACTCATTGGTGTGCCTACAGTGAAGGACTACCAAAATTTTTACTACCACACTGTGGGTGTGGTTTGTGCAAGACACCCTGCATTTTCTTTCAACATCTTTCAGTGCAAATTGGGTGCTCTGGGGTGGAGCTCCATTTTTGCTACTCCATTGTGTTCCCCCCTGTCCAGGCAGTAGCCCACCCCTATGTGCCTACCTGAAGTTTGCCTTCCTACTATCAAATGTTGCCATGGAGACAATTTGCTTTCTTCTAAGTTATTTATTTCATTTCATTATGCTTTAAAATATTACAATCAACATTTTTTAAAAAATGTATATATATTATATACAAACTACAAGAAATACATAACAATGTGATTACTACATAAGGTTTAATTAGCTCTGCTAAAAAAACTACAGGTATGATCAGTGGAGCCTTCACTCTCGCTCTCCCCAACATCCCATTAGAATATTTGGAAGTACTTCAAATGATTTAAATATGCCCCTCATTAATCCATTATTTCTGATCAGATAAAACATGTCTAAACTTAATGAGTTTTTATTTGACTTTATTTCAAATCAAAAGCACTACCATAGAACACCACCACTCCAAACTAGGACCTAGTAATAAATCTCAGCTCATTACTTTGAACAGCTTAATTAGGAAGCTAGGCTCAGATTTACCGTATTTTTTGGAGTAAAGATGCACCAGAGTATAAGACACACCTTAGTTTTGTGGGAGGAAAATAGGGGGGAAATCTACCTACCAGATATTCATCTGGGTAGTCTTTTGTCTGGTCAGCTTCAGCACATTATTTTAACCCCTGGTGTTGTGGTTAGCTCTGGCCCAGCTCCTGCCCCAAGGACTATGGATGTGGGGGAGACACCCACATGCTGCAGGCCTGTTTTACACCCCCCCGTGGAATCTGCTGATGAAGGCTCCTCTGATCAAGAAGACATGAGTGACAGGGAAGAGGAGAGTGTGGTAGACAGCTCAGAAGGAGATCAATTATCTAGCTCCTCCTTGGATTCAGAACAAGAGTTAATGATACAGTCACGCATGCGGAGAGCAATGCATAGGCAACAACAACTGAGAGGTTATTATCAAAGAAAATGAGGCCACCTGTGGTTGGGTGGGGCTGTGGTAATTAGTGAGGCTGCTATAAAGAGCAGCCTGTGGGTTTGGCCATTGTGGAGGATTATCTGATCATTGTGTTTGTGCCTGCTTTACTGACTTTGACCTTTTGTGTGCTGATTTCCCCCCACTTTGAAACTAAACCAGAGCAAAGTGTGTTTCACTTTGTGAAAGAAGAAGGACTGTGAATTGCCTCACAGCTGCAAGCTAAGTATCACAGAACTGATAAGGGACTTGTACAAATTACCAGTTTGTTTGGAGACGAGTGCTCTTTGCTATACCAAAAGAGGGCTTAGGTTAAGTGAATTTTCCTTATAAAGAACATTGTTTTGAATTTTCAAACGTGTGTGTGTGTGTGTCTGAAATTTGTACCTGTGAATTTTTGGGAGGAGTCTACCAGAGAGCCCAACAGAACACCTGGTTAGGGCTAAAAAAAATATTTACAGGGAATAGCAATGAAAGCAAGGCGGCAAAGACTTAGGGCTGGAAAAAAAACTTCAGAGTAGCAATGAAAAAATACCGGGAAGATCTAAGATCGTTAGCACCCCATTAGGGCTGGGGGAAAAAGCTTTGAAAAAGCTACATTCAGAGTACAAGACGCATCCTAAATTTCCGCTTCTGGGAGGAGGGGAGGTGCGTCTTATACAGTACTCCGAAAAATATGATCACTAAAGTCTCCAAAGCATGAGAGGTACTGAAACTAAATAAGAATCTTTACTGCAGTTAGAATGGAATTGTTAAGCCACCGATTTCCTTCTGTCAATATAGGGTACAATTCTCTTCTTTATCTATGGCAGTTTAAAGATATTGCTGCTTTTCATCACCTGTCTCACATTTCAAAGGAATCATTACCCTACCTTTCATGGCCTTAAATGGTTATTGATTGTTGTCATAACTGATATTTCTGCCACCACTGATAGATCTTTCCTTATGTCCATGATTAACGTTACTCATCACTCTCAGTTTGAGAAATACACCAGAATGGCTTTCTCACCGAAAGGCACTGGAAAAGAACAGCTGTGTTTCCTGTGGTGAAACCGTGGCCTCCAAGTGCCTGGTGCAATCCATGATATCTTCACAATCAATCCAGAAGTTCAACAGGTGGCTTCCTAAAGTGTTATGGAGGAATTCCATAAAATCCTCCATACCAGCTCTCTGCATTGTAAAAAGTACAGGAAAGGAAAAAAAATAACCAATGTGAATGGAGGCACCTGAACGAAAAAATCTCAGCAATGGCTACAGTAAGTATATGAAGATAGGCAGAATAGCTTAATTATGCTTTTAAAATCTTCTTCCGGTTCTGTTATTTACTTATATTTATTTTTATCCTACTTTTATTATTTTTATAAATAACTCAAAAGGGCAAAAATATATAATTTTTCGACCAGAATATCTCCGGGACCGCCTTCTGCCGCATGAATCCCAGCGACCAATTAGGTCCCACAAAGTTGGCCTTCTCCGGGTCTCGTCGACTAAACAATGTTGTTTGGCGGGTCCCAGGGGAAGAGCCTTCTCTGTGGCAGCCCCGACCATCTGGAACCAGCTCCCCCCTGAGATTAGAACTTCCCGCACCCTCCTGGCCTTTCGTAAACTCCTTAAAACCCACCTCTGCAGTCAGGCATGGGGAAACTGAGATAACTTCCCCAGGCCTATATTGTTTATGTATGGTATGTTGTGTGCATGTTTTTTAAATTATGGGTTTTTAGTTTTAATTATTAGATTTGTATTGTACATTGTTTTTTCTATTACTGTTGTGAGCTGCCCCGAGTCTTCGGAGGGGTGGCACACAAATTTAATAAATAAATAAATGAATGAATGAATGAATGAATGAATGAATAAATAAATAAATAATTATCTTCCCTCCTGCTATTTTCCGTACCACAACAACTCCATGAGGTGGATTGGACCAAGAATGCTTTAAGGAGTGAATATTAAAGACGTGTTCACATGGACACATCAACTTTCAAGGCCTAGGACAGTGATGGCGAACCTATGGCACAGGTGCCATAGGTGGCATACGGAGCCATATCTGTTGCCCTAGCTCAGTTCCAACATGCATGTGTGTGCCAGCCAGCTGATTTTTGGCTCACACAGAGGCTCTTGGAGGCCGTTTTTAGCTTCCAGAGGGCCTACGGGGGGTGGGGGAGGGCATTTTTACCCTTCCCGGGCTCCAGGGAAGGCTTTGGAGCCTAGGGAGGGCAAAACAAGAGCCTACTGAGCCCACCAGAAGTTGGGAAATAGGCCAATTCCGGCCTCCGGGGGGCCTCTGGGTGGGGGAAGCTGTTTTTGCCCTCCCCAGGCATTGAATTATGTGTGTGAGCACTCACGCATGAGCGAAAATACAAGCGAACGTTCTTTCGGCACCCAAGGAAAAAAAGGTTTGCCATCACTGGCCTAGAAGGTTGGAGTTAATCCAGAGCAACTGCTTGTTCTTGGGAAAGATATGTGCCACAATAAAGCATTGTGTACAGTTATCTCTACAGCAGAGGTCCTCAACCCCCAGTCCGTGGATCAGCACCAGTCTGCAGCATGCCAGAAATCGGGCTACGCAAACAAGCGAAGCCCCATCCACAGGATGCAGGTAGCACCCAAAACCATGCCCCTATCTGCACAGAAACAGTCCCTGGTACCCAAACAGTTGGGCCCACTGTGCTACACCGTGGCATACTGTATCCTTGGAAAGCAAAAAACTCTCAAAAGCATAGAAACCATTTAAATTAAAATATCTGTTTTAGTTAAGTATTTTAGCAGCATGCAACGTTACCCACAGTTCCTAGGACATCTTCTTTAAGTTGTTGCAAAGCAGCACTTCCAGAACCAGAAAGAAAACACTTGTCCTGTTGCTCTTCCTTTGAAATAGTTGTTTCTGTCAGGTCAAATTGCAAAACCTGCCGGCGTCCTGAGAATGGCTTCTCATAATTACTGGAGGAAAATATAAATCAGGAAGTAAAAAAAAAATACATAACTGACAGGGATAATTTATTCTTGCAAACTATAATTATGACCTACTGTTTCTACGGCATCCATCAGCACAATGTCATGATTGAACCTTGGCACAATGGATGGCTATGGGTATTTTGCCCTCCTCCTCCTCCCCGCCTCAGGATTAGATGATATTTTTTTATCTTTGACTCTGGAGAGCTGGCACCTCCCCACACAACTTGAGTGTGCTCCTGGATTCTCAGCTCCTGCTTATAGAGCAGGAAACAGACATTGTCTAGAGCAGTGTTTCCCAACGTTGGCAACTTGAAGCTATTGGAATGCTGGCTGGGGAATTCTGGGAGTTGAAGTCCAGATTGCTTCAAGTTGCCAAGGTTGGGAAACACTGGTATAGAGGGTCTTTTGGACAGATTCATCTGTTGCACCAGTTGTACCCTTCGCTGGATTGGAAAGCCATGCTCACAGTCACTCAGGCTTTGGTCATCTCCTAGTTGGATTACTGCAACATGCTGTATGTGGGGCTGCCCTTGAAGACTCTCTGGAAATTTCAAATGTTCCAGAATGTGGCAGTGCAATAGAAAATGGCAAAATCTCATGTGACATTTCTGTTGCATGAGCTGCATAGGTTTCCAGTTACTTCCCAGGTGTAGTCTTTTTAACACAATAACAAATTATCCATAATAATTCTTTCTATTCAAGGTCAGCAACTGTCAACATACACAGAGAAATGTTCCCACCGTTTTATTGTGGTATTTCTTCTAGCCAGCAGATGGCGTTTCCTGTTTCCAATATCCTGGATTTGCTTTTTCCTTTCAAAAAGTATTCCTTTATTTTTTAAATCCACTTAGCCTTTACACAATATTCTCTTCAGATTTTATTTTCCGAGTCACTTAAATCTCCACTAAATCTGTTATAAGAAAGCTCTGTGATTCCTGTTTTTTTAGTTTAGTTTCTTTATGGTCTTTCTATTTCTAAGATAGCCAGCTTCTCCATTTTGAAATTCTTTTGTTCCCCTTTAAATCTTAAAATTCTTCTTTTTCATTGCTGTATCGGCAAAACACTCGCCTGCTTCTGTTTATCTTAGAAACATAGAAACATAGAAGTCTGACGGCAGAAAAAGACCTCCTGGTCCATCTAGTCTGCCCTTATACTATTTTCTGTATTTTATCTTAGGATGGATATATGTTTATCCCAGGCATGTTTAAATTCAGTTACTGTGGATTTATCTACCACGTCTGCTGGAAGTTTGTTCCAAGGATCTACTACTCTTTCAGTAAAATAATATTTTCTCATGTTGCTTTTGATCTTTCCCCCAACTAACTTCAGATTGTGTCCCCTTGTTCTTGTGTTCACTTTCCTATTAAAAACACTTCCCTCCTGGACCTTATTTAACCCTTTAATATATTTAAATGTTTCAATCATGTCCCCCCTTTTCCTTCTGTCCTCCAGACTATACAGATTGAGTTCATGAAGTCTTTCCTGATACATTTTATGCTTAAGACCTTCCACCATTCTTGTAGCCCGTCTTTGGACCCGTTCAATTTTGTCAATATCTTTTTGTAGGTGAGGTCTCCAGAACTGAACACAGTATTCCAAATGTGGTCTCACCAGCATTCTATATAGCGGATCATAATCTCTCTCTTCCTGCTTGTTATACCTCTAGCTATGCAGCCAAGCATCCTACTTGCTTTCCCTGCCGCCTGACTGCACTGTTAACCCATTTTGAGACTGTCACATCTTCCTCTCTCTCCAGCATGTAAGTTTCAATCTTATTTCCCAGGTGACTCCCAATCTCCTTGATCTATCAAGCCATTTGTGGCTGCCACAGCTAGGACAACACAGTCGTTTTCCGTCGCTGCTGGTCGAGAGGCTAGTGTTAGCTCCCTGGGGGTGTTGTCCCATACAAGCCCCAGTCTACTGACAGGTGCCTCTCTTTGTCCCACCCCTCCAGGGCAGTTCTCACCTGATACTGGTTGGTACCAGGTCTCCATGCGGCTAGGATTCGAGGTTCCCCTGCAGAGCGTGAGGAACTCCATGCCACTGCAGCATTGGTCACACTCTTTCTCCCCCAGGTATCTCAAAGATACTGGTAATCATTTTGAAAAGCTCTATATGGCTCAAAGCCAGGCCACTTGTGGGATCACTTTTTCCTAAGGACATCTAAAGTACCTGCCTAGCAGTGAAGATAGGATGGGCACACTCCTAGTTCCTTCTTCCAAATATTTTCATCTAATGAGAGCTAGAAAGTATGGCTTTTCTGTGGCAGTCTCTATCCTTTGGAACCTCCTATCCCCTGAAGTTCAGCACTCCCCCACTCTTATCCTTCTATCAAGCCTTGCTCCTGGGAAGGAAAGCTATGACAAATCTAGACAGCGTACTAAAAGTGAGAGTCATCACCCTGCCAACAAAAGTGCATATAGCCAAGGCTATGGTTTTCCTAGTTGCAATGTATGGCTATGAAAGCTGGGTCATAAGGAAGGCTGAGAACCAAAGAATTGACGCCTTTGAACTATGGTGCTGGGGAAGACTCCTTGGACTGCAAGGCGATCAAACCGGTCAGTCCTAGAAGAGATCAACCCTGACTGTTCTTTAGAAGGCCCGATCCTGAAGATGAAATTCAAATACTTTGGCTGCCTAATGAGAAGAAAGGATTCATTGGGGAGGAGCCTAATGCTGGGAAAGATTGAGGACAAAAGAAGAAGGGGACAACAGAGAATGAGGTGGCTGGATGGAATCGCTAAAGCAGTCAGCAAGAGCTTAAATGAACTACTTAAATGGTAGAGGACAGGAAGGCCTGGAGGAACATTGTCCATGGGGTCCTGAGGAGTCAGACATGACTTTGCAACTAACACAACAACAAAGCCTTACAGACTTAGCCCTTCCCCCAAGGGTTGATAGATTAGATAGGTTTGCATGGATTGGTGTCAGATTTCTGCTTTTATTGTTTTTAATGTTTTATGTTTTAATTGTGTTTTATGGTTTTTAAAATTATTTATTGGGGAGGAGCCTAATGCTGGGAAAGATTGAGGACAAAAGAAGAACAGGACAACAGAGAAAGAGGTGGCTGGATGGAATCGCTAAAGCAGTCAGCAATGTTGTCTCAAAGATGGGAAAGTCATCAATTACCGTACATAGAGGGGGAGAGCATATTAGTGAAGTCAGATAAATATAAGCCAAGTATAAACATATACCAAAAGGTAACAGTCTGTTATTTCTAGTTACATAGCAAAATCAATACATTTAGCAGTCTTTAAAAAAATGAGTCGTAGAACTATTTATCATGACCACATTCACATATATTAAAATTTAATTAGCAATCATGAGATAAGAAAAACTAAATATTTTATCATGGCATTCTTAGGAATCAGACTTACCTATTGTTATGAAACTCAATTACCTCTTGAATAGATTCAGTTTTGCTCTGATGAATTGAAGATATCACTTTTTCACCAGCATTTGTCCAACTACTTCCTACAATACAAACACATGTTAGAATCAAGATCAAACATTTTATCTATGAAAAGGAAAAAGAGAAGATCACCCTGAATTCTATATAATTGAAAACGACTTTACAGGACTCGGGAGTTTGTTGTCAAGCAATACACTGGCCCTCCCACAATGCTATGCTTATATATTTGGAAGCATTATACATATAATGTCCTTTATGCTGAAAGGATAAGACTACAATGAACACTACAGCAATAAAAAAATAGTAAGACAAACAATTTAAAGGCATGGGATTAGAAAAACGAAGCTAAAACTAATTTACTCCAACACAATTCACTAAATCTCTCTCCCTAACTTTCTATACTTTCAACCCTTTATTCTATTAAGTCTAAATCATACATTGTCTTTTGTTCTTTAAACTTCTCACCTCTCTTTTGGAGGATTTCATCAACTCTGTCCAACAACTTTCTTGATCTTTTCTTTTCTTTAATCTCATTAACTGCCTTCATGGATTTATTTTGGTATTTGATCCTAATTCATTCCATTTCATCAAACCTTTCTTAGTATATGTCTTTCATACAATCACTGACTATTGTACCATCATACAATTGTTTGAAACACTGCTGATACCTCAGTGTTTCTCAGGAAAACACATTGCAATATGAACAGTACCTCATAACACAAATCCTATCGTGATAGCGCATCTCCTTAGAACGTATCATTACCATATTCTGGGAGAACTTAATTCAATTCAATTTTTCAATTTATTAAGTTTAAGTTTAAGTTTTAAGTTTAATCAGATTTGTATGCCGCCCCTCTCCAAAGACTCGGGGTGGCTCACAACAACAATAAAAACAGTATAATAATGGAACAAATCTAATAATAAAATTATATTAAAAAACCCCAACAATTTAAAAACCATACAACACATACATACCAAACATAAAATATAAGAAAGCCTGGGGGAGATGTCTTAATTCCCCCATGCTGGCGATATAGGTGGGTCTTGAGTAACTTGCGAAAGACAAGTTACTCAAGACCCACCCTGGATCTTAATAAAATGGGAAGAAATTTGATGGACCAGACTAGAGAGTTATCTAGATCTGTATTCTTTTCTCTAACTGGGAAGCCTATAAACTGGCTGGGAACGCAATAGTATCTGGCTGTTCATTTTTTTATGGCAACACGGTCTCTGTTTTAAGAAGAGCCTCCAATACTTTCAAACTTGCTATGGCATTCTCACCATTTCTGTTTTTTATACCGGTGTCTGGTCTGAGTCTTGAGAGCTGGAATCTGCTTGGATGTTCTTCAAATGGGGATTGGCTAAAGCTCAAAATATCAGAGAGCTCCAAGAAAACATCAAGGGACATTTGGCCAGATGATTTTGCAAAGCGGCCTGCAGGGAAAGATAAAAGACCAGAGTCTTCAAAGTTCTTTTAAAAGGAAACTATTGAATAGCTTACATAAATCAGAAAGGGATGTAATAAATTAATGAGATGGTAGAAACGTTGAACCTTGCAGCTTTCCATGTCCTCCCAAAATATGTTTTGGAATGTCCTACAATTTTGAATTGAAAGTAATTGTGAAGAAATCTGCATTCTTCTTGTATTAATGAAATTTGCTTCCTTAAATCATTCTCATTAATTTTTAGCAAAATATCTTGAACTAGCTGAAATGTAACTTTTAACTAGAACAAGCCATTTCGCAAACCATCATCCGACTCATTAACCATTATAAACAATCAACAATAAACTAACTCAGCTTCTACTGCATCGCTTTCTTCATTTTTCCAGTTTTCAGGATTTGAGCTAATCTATTATAAGCAATAATAAGTTTGAAAGCAAATTATCACCCCATTGGCTTCAGTTAACTTGGTGGTCTGACATATGACAAAATCATTCCTACTCCGAAAAAGGTGTATTCATATTAGAATGTTAACATTTATTAATGAACCAGGTATCAGTATAATAAGAATACAATGATACCTCAACTTAACAGCTTAATTCGTTCCGTTACTAGATTCTTAAGTAGAAACGTTCTTAAGTAGAAGCAATTTTTCCCATAGGAATCAATGTAAAAGCAAATAATGCGTGCAAACCCATTAGGAAAGAAATAAAAGCTCGGAATTTGGGTGGGAGGAGGAGGAAGAAGAGGAGGAGGACAGTCACTGCCAAAGGAAGAAGGTGAGGTGAGGGGACTCAAAAAAATCCAAAACTTTAAGGCTTAAAAAAAAAAAGAGGGACTCTGAGGCAGCGAGGAGGAGCACGTGCCTCCAATATACCTGGCACGAGGCTGCCTCCCTTACACTGCCCACCTACACTGACTGCTGCTGCTACCTGTTGCCTCTTCCTTCCCATGCTGAAGGGCTCCCCTCTCCTCTCCCTCGCTTTGCAGCCGGTGTCTTTCCTTCGTTGTGGTGGCTCCGTGGCTGCCCAGAGCGAAGGGAACGTTTCTTTTCTCTAGGCGCTGGCAGAGGTTTATTCCCTATCCAAGCACCCAGAGAAAGGAAAATGCTTCATTCACTCTGGACTGCCAAAGCCTCTTTAAGCACCACCAAAAGGCTCCTCTGGCAGCCCACATGGCCGGGATGAAAGGGGGGATGGCAGGAAACTGGCTTGGCCTTCATGCCGCTCTCAAATTTCCTGGGAAGTTTTTCCGGGCTAGAAAAGTTCTTAAGTAGAGGCGGTCTTAAGTAGAGGTACCACTGTACACACTGCTCAAAAAAATAAAAGGAACACTTAAAAAACAGAATATAACTTCAAGTAAATCAAACTTCTGTGAAATCAAACTGTCCACTTAGGAAACAACACTGATTGATAGTCAATTTCACATGCTGTTGTGAATGGGCATGTATGAAAGATGGAGTATGAGAGAGTTGAATTCTCTCAACT
>NW_027248754.1:0-20000 GCF_031021105.1 Erythrolamprus reginae | reverse complement strand
CGAATTTTATAAAGAATTAAAGGAGTCTTTACTTGAAATTTTAGTAATAATATTTAATGAAGTATTAGAAAAAGGTTTGTTACCGGCATCTTGGACACAAGCCTTAATAAGCATAATCCCAAAAGACCCGGGGGGGAAAAAACATATACAAAATTATAGGCCAATATCCCTTCTCAATGTTGACTACAAAATCTTTATGACAATAATGGCAGAAAGACTTAAACCAATCTTGAACAAAATAATAAAAGAAGATCAAAATGGATTCCTCCCAGGTAGATACATACGAAACAACACAAGAACAATACTGAATATTTTAGAATACTACGAGGCACATTCAGAAAAACAATTAGCGCTAATATTTTTAGATGCCCAAAAGGCCTTCGATAATTTGAGATGGGAATTCACCCTTGAATTAATTAAAAAAATGCAATTTGGTCCAAAAATGATAAAAATGATTCAAACTATATATAACACTCAATCAGCCCAAATTATACTTAATGGTGAATTAACAAAGCCCTTTCAAATCTCAAAAGGAGTCCGTCAAGGATGCCCCCTATCCCCGCTTTTATATATTTTAGCAGTAGAAACATTATTAAATGAAATAAGAACCAATGTAAGAATCACAGGCCTCAAGGTTAAAAAACAGGAATTTAAGGTCCAGGCCTATGCAGATGATCTGGCATTTATTTTGGATGATCCAACAGAAGCAGGAGAACATTTATTGAAAGAACTACTGAAAGAGGTAGCAGGCCTAAAAATCAATAAACAAAAAACTAAAATCATAACTAAAAATATGGATATTAAACAAGAACAGGAATTAGAAAGAATTCTAGGAATCCAAATTGTCAAAAAAGTAAAATATTTGGGCATAATACTAACTAAAAGGTGTGGCACAATTCAAAAAGATAACTATGACTCACTTATCAAAAAAACAGAGCAACAGCTAATTAGATGGAATAAAATTCATATTTCGCTATCAGGGAGGATAGCTACAATCAAAATGTCTATCCTACCTAAATTTTTATATCTATTTCAGACTATTCCAATAAAATTGAACATTTTTTTTTTACTAAAATAAACACAACTATTTCTAAATTTATCTGGGAGGGAAAAAAACCAAGGGTGAGATTTAAATTCCTACAAGACAAAGTAACACAAGGTGGATTTGGCTTACCAAATTTTCAAACCTATTACCAATCAGCGGTCCTCCTATGGGTAAAAGAGTGGACAACCCTCCAAAACCAGAGACTATTGGCATTAGAAGGGCACAATATTCTACAGGGATGGCACAGTTTTTTATGGAATGAAAAAGAGAAGATTTCAGTATATTTTAAAAACCACATGATTAGAGACTCCCTAATAAACACATGGTTAAAAATTAAAAAAGAGCACTACTCCAAAATCCCAAGGTGGTATTCCAGCCTTGAAGCCTTAGACATCCTAATTTATTTCAAACACAAAAATTGCTGAGTTACAATCAAATACTGGATGAGAAGGGAATTATAAAAACCAGGCAACAATTACAAAACCAAAACATCAATATTGATTGGTGGTCTTATTCCCAAATTTCGACAAAATGGAACAAGGATAAAAACAAAGAAGGAATTCAAGAAAAAGATAGTTTAATTGATAAAATACTATTAGCACACGAAAAAAGAAAATATGATAAGCTGGGCTAAAAACATAGGCTACAATATTTATATAGATCAGTGGGAACAAATGTGGAAAAATTTGAAACTAACCAAATCAGTACCGTACAAAGAAAACTTACAAAAAATGTTCTATAGGTGGCATCTAGCTCCAACTAGGTTGGCCAAGATCTATCCCAGTCTGAAACCAAATTGTTGGAGATGTAACAACAAAATTGGATCCTTTTACCACTTATGGTGGACATGTCCACACATAAAAAAGTTGTGGGAAAAAATTCAAATATGGATTCAACAGATTACGGCAATCACATTAAAATTTAGGCCAGAAATTTTTCTTTTGGGCATAATAGATTTGAAAGGTAAAAAAGAGGACCTCTATTTAATACAACACATAATCACAGCTACGAGAATCACAGTTGCGCAGAATTGGAAAAAAGAGAACACACCAAGCGAAAGAGAGATTATTAAGAAAGTATATGATTGTGCAGAAATGGACAGGCTCACCCAAAAACTTAAAAATAAAGAGGATTCAAGATATTACAAGACTTGGCAAAAATTTTATGATTGGGTAAAAAATAAAAAAAAGGAAAAAGAAAAGAAAGAAAAAGGAACAAGATAAACTGTAGATCAAATATAGGGTAATTGACAGAGGAGAAGTTTTCACACTGACAAAATATAAAGTCTGAATAGTTTTACTGGACTGTTATCAACATCTTTCTCAATTCAATCAGACCTTAACTCTTAAGTGTAGACTAAAAAGTCATTGAAAAAACCGCGGCAACCATATGCCGCCCAATCAGCAATCTTAAGACTTTTTAGAACTGTTAGCAACAGTTCACTGGGGGGGGAGGGCGAGGGAAGGAAGAGTCAGAAGAGCTAAATGATAACAAATTACGGAGATAGAACATTCTAAAAATCTAATTAATAAATGGGTAATCTGTTTGATTTTGATATGTATATTGAACGGACAAAGTTTATTTAAACAGAACAATTATATTTTACAAATATAATAAGACCATGTGATTATATGTCAATATAATGATGTAAAACAAGATGTAGCTACTCTTCCTTCCTTTGTATATACATTTTTGTAAATTTAATAAAAACTATTTAAAAGAAAAGAAAAGAAATGAATATAGATGAAGTTAAAATCCATTTGTTGACAATGTATAATATATTAGTGTACTGATACTATTGGAATTCAGCTTTAATAATTTAATTTATTCCAATGTCTTTGTATAAATTCAGTCATATTAATATTGTAAAAATAATATAATTTGATTCAAACATGCTTTCTCTCCACTACCACCACCTTTGCATCCATCCAGAAAATTCAATCAGAATTGACAAGCCATGAGATTACCTTGGATGAAATGAAGGAACATAACCCAGATAGAGATTCTGCCAAAAAGATGTTCTGTCAAATTGATACTGTAGAGGTTTGTGAATTTAATTTGCTTTTTTAGATTAATTTAAAATCTAATTTTCAAATATTCAAAATAAAGTTTAATTATGAGTTAACCATGCCGTGACCTGAAAAACAACAACTAAGATTGTGCAAAGCTTTGGGTCTGATTCAAAAATATTTAAAGTTCATAATGATCACTACATAAAGGACATGAAAATTATAAAACTAATATTAATTTAGCATGTTAATTAGCCCCTGCACATTCTATTTATTACATGACAAAACCTGACCACACTTAAAGTAAAGTTGAATCCAAAATTATGGTATGTTAATTAAATTGATCAAATGGCTAGGGAATTTTTTCTTAGATATGGAGTTATCAGCTCATGGTGGGTAGCAACAAAATGAAAAATATGACATGGTTTATCATGCAGAATTTCCAAACTCTGTTGAAACACTTTATGCAAAGATAAACATATATGTCTCCTTCTTTTCTAGAAATATTATTTATATAGTAGCTATTGGTAGAATTTTGCTTTCAAATTACATTTTGGGATAGATAACTCTTTTTCTTTCATAGTCACATATTATGCACCAACTACCAGCCACCAGAGGCTGATTGAATGTATTTGAGGAATAATATTTCTTAAAGAAATCCATGAATTAACATATTTTCTAAACTGAATACATAAAATTAGCTGCTATTTCCATGGTGAGAGTGAATTCTAAATATGAGATCATAACTATTTCTTATTTGAGTGAAATGATATATTGTATCAACATTTGAAAAAAAAAGTTAATATAAATTAATCCATAGGAGAAGGAGAACTCTACAGTTGTTTTCAGTCATTTCTATGTAGATTTTCTATTGATTTTGGCTAACAGTCACATTTTATTTCTTTAAAATAGGTTTTGGTCTAATTTTTATATACTTTCAAAAGAATAGTAAAGTATAGTGATCCAAGATATATTGTACCCTACTTTAAGAGTCTAAGGAGAGTTTATAAGCAGTGAAGGGCTACCAAAATTTTTATTACCACACTGTGAGTGTGGCTTATGCAGGATGTCCTGCATTTTCTTCCATCTTTCAGTGCAAATTGGGTGCTCTGGGGATGGATCTCAATTTTCGCTACCCCACTGCATTTCTCCCAATCTGGGCAGCAGCCCCCCCCCCCCCCCAGTTATAAGTCTATTGAATTAGATTTATTACTGAAGTTAAAGTTTTGTGCTCATATCTTTCCTTCTTTTTATTTTTTCAGAAAAAATTACAAGACATCTTTAGGAAATTTCGTTTGTTCCAAAAGCCAGCCAATTTTGAGCAGCGATTCAAAGAAAGTAAAAGAATTTTAGATGAAGTAAAATTGCAAGTGCCAAAGTTGGAATGGAGAAGTATTGAGCAGGAAGCAATGCAGTCACAGCTGGATAATTGTATGGTGAGTACTTCAGAGGAAGTTATCTCTTCCAATGCCATGCATTTTATTATCTTTCAGGCAAATTGCAAACATGAGTTATGTTTTGTTTAAATAAAAATACAATTCCTCTTTTCTTTTGTTCACTAGAAATTATATAAAACTCTTAGTGAAGTGAAATCTGAAGTGGAAACAGTAATAAAAACTGGACGTCAGATTGTGCAGAAGCAACAAACTGAAAATCCCAAAGAACTAGATGAAAAGCTGACAGCTTTGAAATTACAGTATAATGATTTGGGTGCCAAGGTATGGTTTCCAGCTTATTTTCTGATACTGTTGATGTAAAAGATAAGTAAACTTTGCATTTATTTGTTTATTTTTTATTAAAAAACATATAACTTTCATTACTGAATATAAAGTGGTTAACTAATGGTTCCTCTGTGGTGGCCTAGAGCAGGCTGTGAGTTTGATCCTAGGTAGAGGCAGATGTAGGGTCTCCTGCTTGGGCAGGGGGTTACACTAGATGACCTGCAAGGTCCCTTCTAACAGAATCTGTTAAATCTGTTAACACAATGTAATCCATGCCCTTGAAGGAACAAATTATTGCATGTTTTATTTCTCCCTGATCTCTTATTCATACATATCATATTTATGTTAAGTATGAAAGAGAACATTATTTTTTATGCAAGGATTGGCTAAATGTACATGCTCACATATTTTCTTATCCTTGATGCTTACAATATATAAGCATTGAACAAACTATCAATTTTTCACAATTATTTTTATGAATATATATATATGCAACACATTTTGCTGATAATGAAAAGGAAGGGAGACTACTATAGATCTATTTTGGGCTTATTTGCCTTTATCAGGTAGCCACACCCTTTTTACTGGGATTTGAACCCTGGGCTTCTGCCATATAATTCGACAAAAAAAATCATATATATACAGTGTTCCCTCGATTTTTGCAGAGGATGCGTTCCGAGACCGCCTGCGAAAGTCACATTTCCGCGAAGTAGAGATGCTTCCTTTCTTCCTCCCTCTCCCTCCTCCATTCCTGGTTTTACTTAATCCCAGAACCCGCAGGAGCAATGGGGTGGCAATCTGGGGGCTTTGATGCGCTCTAGGACGCAGGTGGTGGCTGCAGAGGCTGGAGTGGAGGCTGCGCATCTCAGCTGCTCGGTGGCCCGCACATACCTGCTACTGCTGCTGCTGCCGCCACCGATTTTGCTGCTGCCGGGCCCTTTAGCTGTTTGGCAGCTCACGGGACCTCTGCTGCCGCTGCTGCCGCAGATCTTGCCATCGCCGGGCCTCTCAGCTCTCTGGTGGCCCACGTGTCTTCTGTCGATCGCGGCGGCAGCAGGAGGCGCAATCTGGGCAGCAAACAGCTGAGAGGCCTGGCAGCAGTAAAATCAGCAACAGCAAAATTGGCGGTGGCATTCCGAAAGTGGAGGAGCTGACCAGCCTAAACTGTCGGCCCCCTTTGCTGCTGCAGGCAAGTAGCCACCCATCCCTCAGGCTGTCTTGTGCCTCCGGATCCGGCAGTTCGCCCATGGCCACTGAGGGCTCCTCCCCAAGTGGCGCTGGTGCCGAAAGAGGATGGGTCCAGCAAGAATTAAAGGGGAAGGATCGGGAGGCTGGGGCGGAAGCGGAGCTTTTATTTAAAGACGGCTTCTTTAAATACATTTTAAAAATAAAAAAATACCATGGGTTTTCAAAAAAAATTAATTATTTATTTATTTTTTGAAAACCCGTGGTATAGGCTTTCTGCAAAAGTCGAACCCGTGAAAGTCGAGGGGCCACTGTATATAGGAAGGGCATATTCAGGTTTCTTCCCGTGTAAGTTTCAGAGACACAGGAAGAAAACTGAATATGCCAAGACCTTCATACCTGTATCCGTGAAAATCTATGAAAACATATGTATGTATGTATGTGTGTGTGTGTGTGTGTGTGTGTGTGTGTGTGTTTTTCTGTTGGATCACCCTGGTATATTGAAGGAATGTCACAGCTCCTTTTTGCCTCTAGGCCCAACCCAGGGCCATTACAGAAAAAAATGTATAGCCCCTCACTGGTACAAAGCTGAAGGGATCAGATCTGGTGGCCTAGAGGTTAATTCTCTGCCTTACAAGGCAGAGGCCCCAGGATCAAATCCCAGTAAGGGTATGGCTAGCTGGTGAGGCCAGAACAAGGCCAAAATAGCGCTATCCTAGTCTCCCTTAATTTTAAATAGTCAGCAAAAATATGTGATACATATATGTGTGTGTTTGTGTGTGTGTGTGTGTGTCATTTTTTTTTTTGCTGAATTTGAAAATTAAGGGAGACTAGGATAGATCTATTTTGGCCTTATTTTGGCCTCATCAGCTAGCCATACCCACTGGGACTTGAGCCTGCAACCTTTGCCTTGTAAGGCAGAGAATTATCCTCTAGGTTACAGTATCCAATCCCTTCAACTCTGCAATAGGGAAGGGTTACATATTTTTGTGTCGAATCACCCTGGTGTATTGAAGGAACATCATAGCTCCTTATTTGCCTCTCGGCCCAACCCAGGGCTATTTCCAAGGCAGTTAATGTTATTGATAGCCGACAATTCTATCTGTATGTGTCACATGTTCTTTTGCTGAATTTGAAAATTAAGGGAGACTAGGATAGATCTATTTCGGCCTTATTTTGGCCTCATCAGCTAGCCATACCCACTGGGACTTGAACCTGCAACCTTTGCCTTGTAAGGCAGAGAATTATCCTCTAGGCTACAGTATCCAATCCCTTCAGCTCTGCACCAGGGAAGGGTTACATATTTTTGTGTCAAATCACCCTGGTGTATTGATATATTGTGTGTGTGTGTGTGTGTGTGTGTGTGTATGTATGTATATATATATATATATATATATATATATATATATATATATATATATATATATATATGAATGATGAGGCAGCAGCCATCTCGATCACCGGAACATAGAAACTTTAATAAAACCACTTAGCTTTCGTTAGCGTGCTGCTAACTTCGTCAGAGTATTAAAATGCCATGGGAGACAATCACCTTTATAAAGCATTATTCAGTCTGCTCATTGCCCGCGTCATAGGGCCACACCCTTCCCTCCCCTCTGCGGCAAGCCTAATTGTGGGCTTGCTCATGCTGGCTAAAGGGGGATCTACCGCTTTTACTCGTGTCTGTTGCCTCTTTCCCTCCCCAAGGGAGGAGGTGGAGTTATGAGGCAATACTTCGGAGGTGTTTGGTATTACTTTTTCCCCCCCATTATCGTTGTTACTTTCTATATAATCTACCCTATCCATAATTACAGTTTCCCTACCTTTATCTGCTGGTAGCACCATGATCGCAGAGGGGAGGGAAGGGTGTGGCCCTATGACGCGGGCAATGAGCAGACTGAATAATGCTTTATAAAGGTGATTGTCTCCCATGGCATTTTAATACTCTGACGAAGTTAGCAGCACGCTAACGAAAGCTAAGTGGTTTTATTAAAGTTTCTATGTTCCGGTGATCGAGATGGCTGCTGCCTCATCATTCACACACATACCTGGAACTCGCATTTTTAGGACTATTCTTGATATATATATATATATATATATATATATATATATATATATATATATATATATTTGTTTTCGTAAATTTTCACGGGTATATGTATGTAGATTGTTCTGAGTTCGGGTTTTGCCCTGTGTAATATTTTGCATGTCTATGTGACGTTTCGGTGAAATCACATTCACCATCATCAGGCTGAAGCTCCAAGCTTCGTGCTGTTGTAAAATGGAATGTTTGCAACTGTCATTTCTTCCTAGTATATAGTGTGGGGGTGGAGATTTGGTTTGAATGTAGCAAATAGATTGGGTGATTATGTTTTAGTAATCTGATTGGTTGGTGTAATCATAATTATTAGAAGGATTGACATGGTGATTTTTATGAAGTGTTTTTTGTTTAAGGCTGGTTTTCAAATTTCAAAATTCCAAAATCATAATTATTAGAAGGATTGACATGGTGATTTTTATGAAGTGTTTTTATATATATATGTATGTATGTATGTATGTATGTATGTATGTATCAAGAATAGTCCTAAAAATGCGAGTTCCAGGTACATACGTGAATGACGTACAGTGGTACCTCGAGATACGAGTTTAATTCGTTCCGGACCTGGGCTCTTAAGTCGAGCAGCTCTTATCTCGAACGACTTTTCCCCATAGGAATTAATGTAAATAATTTTAATTGGTTCCAGCCCTCAAAAAACTCACAAAGTTAGTCTAAATTATGCAGAAAGACATGTTTTTAATGAAGAAATGTACATGTACATATAAATGAATAATGAAGTTTCTTTCACTTAACTTGTAAACTTTCTTAAACTTTTAAATTTACATATGTTCAACTTCTCTGCCACCCAATCCTGTAGGACAGAGGTCCCCAACCCTTTTTGCACCAGGGACCGGCTTTAAGCGATCAAGAGAGGAATGGGTGAATGAATGGACGGAGGGTGGGAAGGAAGGAAGGAAAGAGGGAAGGGACAGGAACAGAGGAAGGAAGGAAGGAAACTTATGAAAGGGGAGAGTAAGAGAGGAATGAGTGAAGGGAGGGAGGGAGGGAAGAAGGTGGGAAGGAGAAAGAAAAGAAGAAATAGAGGAAGGGAAGGTAAAAGAGAGAAAGAAAAAGAGCAAGAAAGAAAGAAAGAAAGGGGGAAGGGACAGGAACAGAGGAAGGAAGCAAGGAAACTTATGAAAGGGGAGAGTAAGAGAGGAATGAGTGAAGGGAAGGAGGGAGGGAAGAAGGTGGGAAGGAGAAAGAAAAGAAGAAATAGAGGAAGGGAAGATAAAAGAGAGAAAGAAAAAGAGCAAGAAAGAAAGCTGCAAGCACCCCCCCGAGCCCCCCAGGCCGGCTGCAACCTTTTAAAACACGCGCGCCGCTTCGCAGCTGTCTCCTGAAGCCGAACGCGGAAGTTAGCGTTTGGCTTCAGGAGACAGCTCCTTGGCGCTTGTATCTCGAATTTGGGCTTGTAAGTAGAACAAAAATATCTCTCCCCTCCCAGCTCTTATCTCGAGTTGCTCTTAAGTAGAGCAGCTCTTATGTCGGGGTTCCACTGTATACAAGTTTGGTAAAGATACGCTCGTTCTTTTTGTTTGGCTGCCCGTGTACTACAATGGGTATTTATCCTGTTGAATAATGTCCGTATGCAGCTGACTTTATGTGCGTTGGGGTGGTTGCTTTCGTTGTGTAACATGCGGTCCGTGCTGGTGGTCTTGCGGTACACCTCCGTGTCGATGCTTCCATCCGGGTTCCGGTTAATCTGTACATCTAGAAAGGCCAGTTTGCCATTGGCCTCCTGAATATCCGGATATATGGAATTAAGAATTCCCATGAACTTGATTTTATCCCGTTGTTTGATGATGGTAAACGTGTCATCGACATAGCGTGTCCAGAACTTAGGTTTGTATATTTCCATGGCTTCTCTTTCCAATTGCTGGAGAACTGCTTCTGCGATCACGCCTGAAATTGGGGATCCCATCGGCGTGCCCTTTGCTTGTTCGTATATCTGGCCGTTGAATGTGAAGTATGTTTTTAGGCAGCCAAACAAAAAGAACGAGCGTATCTTTACCAAACTTGTATACGTCATGGTTACTCGAGGGATTTTATCCAACGGTGCGTTACACCTAGACTCCGGCAGCCTACTGAAAGCACAAACGAAACATCAGCGTGGAGGGTACTCCCGTACATACAAGGGGTATCCGAAACAGCTGCACGCATACTGGCACCCCACGGGGTCAAAGTAGCGCATAGGCCTGATCAAACTTTGAGAAAATCAGTAATGCGCCCGAAGGAAACCCTAGTGAAGGAGGAGTCTTCCTCGGTAACTTACCGTATAAACTGCAGTAATTGTACACACCACTATGTGGGTGAAACAGCTAAAAGGTTGAGAACTCGTGTACACGAACACAAATTAGCGGTCCGGCGTCAGGAACAGCGCTCCCAGATTTGGATACACATGGAGGAGCAAGATCATGGCTTCGATTTCCAGGGAACTGAGATTCTGGCACGGGATGAAACCAAGGGAGGTCGCCTCCTAAAAGAAGCCTGGTTCTCGAATGAAAATTCTTTAAATAGACACATCGATATGCCATCGGCATACCAGGCTTTAAGGCACCAACAACGACTTAAAGGAGATGGGTCATTAAGATTGGACACAGCCCCCAGCAGAATTCCCCAGGCCAGACACAGAAACCAGCCAAATGAGGGTGGGATAACCCCCCACGAGAAACAAGGGAACATACTGGAGCAATACGGAGGTAGAGGTGGAGGGGCACAATTTAAGTCTAACATAGAGGACAAGGGGGGATTAGAACAGTGTAGACCTAGGACGAGGACATGGGTAAAAAAATTGCAAGAGCAGACATGTACCACTATAGAAAGTAACAACGACAATGGGGGGAAGAAAGGAATACCAAACACCTCCGAAGCATTGCCTCACAACTCCACCCCCTCCCTTGGGGAGGGAAAAAGGCAACAGACACGAGTAAAAGCGGTAGATCTCCCTACAGCCAGCAGGATTAAGCCTCACAATTCCACCCCCTCCCTTGGGGAGGGAAAAAGGCAACAAACACGAGCAAAAGCGGTAGATCTCCCTTCAGCCAGCAGGATTAAGCCCACAATTAGGCTTACCGCAGGGGGGAGGGAAGGGTGTGGCCCCGTGACGCGGGCAATGAGCAGACTGAGTAATGCTTTATAAAGATGTTTGTCTCCCACGGCATTTTAATACTCTGACGAAGTTAGCAGCACGCTAACGAAAGCTAAGTGGTTTTATTAAAGTTTCTATGTTCTGGTGATCGAGATGGCTGCTGCCTCATCATTCACATATGTATGTATGTATGTATGTATGTATGTATGTATGTATGTACATATATGTGTGTGTGTGTGTGTGTGTGTGTGTGTGTGTATATATATATATATATATATATATATATATATATATATATATATATATATATATATGTAGATTGTTCTGAGTTTAGGTTTTGCCCCGTGTAATATTTTGAGTGTCTATGCGACGTTTCGGTGAAATCACATTCACCATCATCAGGCTGAAGTTTCAAGCTTTGTGCTGTTGTAAATATGGAATGTGGGGTGGAGATTTGGTTTGAATGTAGCAAATAGATTGGGTGACTATGTTTTAGTGATCTGATTGGTTGGTGGAATCATAATTACTAGAAGGATTGACATGGTGATTATTATGAAGTGTTTTTTTGTTTAAGGCTGGTTTCCAAATCTCTGGTAGGCGGGACGTATCATCCCTTTTATTCATGCAGAGGGGGTGTTTCTCAATCTCTATAGCTTCTAAAGTAATTCTTCTATATAAATTTTCTGTTTTGGAAAGTAATTTGGTTTTTTCAAAGTCAATTTCGTGCCCTGCTTTTTTAATGTGTTGGACAAGGGAGGAAGTCTTTTCTTCTTTTTTAACTGCATTCTTATGTTCTGCAATGCGTGCACTTACTCTTCGATTGGTTTGTCCAATGTATGTGACTGCACATGTTTTGCAAGGGATTTCATAGATTCCTTGGTGTTCTAATTGGATTTTATCTTTTGGGTTCCTTAGGATATTTGATATTTTTTGGTTAGTGAAAAATGAAGTTTTGATGTTGTGTTTGTGCAGAATTTTACTAATTTTCCATATTTACAACAGCACGAAGCTTAAAACTTCAGCCTGATGATGGTGAATGTGATTTCACCGAAACGTCGCATAGACACTCAAAATATTACACGGGGCAAAACCCAAACTCAGAACAATCTACATACATATACCCATGAAAACCTACGGAAAAAAAAATATATAAATATATATATATATGTGTGTGTGTGTGTGTGTGTGTCACATGTTTAAGCTGAATTTGAAAATTAAGGGAGACTAGGATAGATCTATTTCGGCCTTATTTTGGCCTCATCAGCTAGCCATACCCACTGGGACTTGAACCTGCAACCTTTGCCTTGTAAGGCAGAGAATTTTCCTCTAGGCTACAGTATCCAATCTCTTCAGCTCTGTACCAGGGAAGGGTTACATTTTGTGTCGAATCACCCTGGTATATTGAATATATATATATATTTGTATATATATTTGTATATATATTGAATATATATATATATTTGTAGATTTTTGAATATATATATATATTTGAAGATTTTCATGGGTACAGGTATGACGGTCTTGGTATATTCGGGTTTCTTGTCATCTTCAGGCTGGTGTTTCTGTCCTTGTTCTAAGGCGTACACTGCGACACCTGAGCTGCCTTCCTTCTATAAATACTGGTGACTGGGTGTGGTTTGATGGCTCAACAATTGCCTGCTGTGTAGAAACTTCCTGGTGAGTCAGTGGGGTAACATCTGGGGTCGTTGATGTAGCTGAGGTATGCTGATTAGTTAATGGTTGTAGATTAGGCATGATATCCTGAGTAGTTAGAACTTGCAGGCTACTTGATTGTTTTACAATGTGTGTTCTGAGTCTGGTTTCTATGGCTGGGATACGTTTGAGGGCTGGTTTCCAGATGTCTGGTAAGCAGGAGGTATCATCCCGCTTGTTCATATTTTGGGGATGTTTTTCTATCTCGATGGCTTCCATGATTATTCTTTTGCTGTAGTGTTCTGTTTTGGAAATTAATTTGGTACTGTCAAAATCAATTTCATGTCCTGTAGTTTTGAAGTGTTGGAAAAGGGAGGAGGTTTTTTTCTTTTTTCTTTAATGCATTCTTATGTTCTGCAACACGTGCATTTACTCTCCTATTAGTTTGTCCAATATATGTGGCTGGGCAGATTTTACACGGTATTTGATAAACTCCCTGGTTTTCTAGTTGGATATTGTCTTTCGGGTTTCTTAGGATGTTGGCTATTTTTTTATCTGTACCAAAGGCTGTCTTGGTGTTGTGTTTGCGGAGAATTTTGCTGATTTTATCTGTGGTGCCTTTGATGTAAGGGAGGAGGACGATGCCATTGTCCTGTTCTGTATCTTGGTTCTTGGGGGGTGTCTCTTTTTGGATTAAGTTGTTGATTGCCTCTCTTTGGAATCCATTGGAAATTAATACATTTGTGAGACTGTGTAATTCAGGTTCCAGGTGGTCTTTGTTGGCTAGGCGTTTGGTTCTGGAAATGAGGGTCTTGGCTACGGAATTGATCTGTGCAGGGTGGTGGTGGGATTTTGCGTTCAAGTAGCAGTTGGTGTGTGTCTTCTTCTGGTAGACGGTATGTCCTAGGGAGCCATCGGGTTTTTTGTAGATTAGGACATCCAGGAAGGGAAGTTTGTTGTTGGTTTCTATTTCCATGGTGAATTGTATTTTGGGGTGTAGGCTGTTGAGATGTGTGAGAAATCTGTCCGGTTTTTCTTTCCCATGTGGCCAAATTACGAAGGTGTCATCTACATATCTAAGCCAGAGTTTGGGTTTGTATTCAGATTTGTCCAAGGCGTTGGTTTCAAAATATTCCATGTATAAGTTTGCGATGACGGGTGACAGGGGTGATCCCATGGGGGCTCCTTCTATCTGTTTGTATCTTTGTCCATTGTGGATGAAGTATGTATTCATCAGGCAGTGGCTGGTCAGATCTAAGATGTGCTTCGGGGGTTTGTATTTGTTTTGGATGGCTGTCAGGGCTTCTTTGATAGGCATTTGGGTGAAGAGAGATATGACATCTAAGCTTACAAGAAGGTCACTGGGTTGTAGGTTTTGTTCCTTTATGATTTCTATGAAGTGGAATGAGTTTTGTACATGAGACACGATGGATTCTGCATAGGGCTGGAGTTGTTTGGCAAGAAATTTGGCAAGATTCTGTAGGGGTGAGCCAGGTTTCAGTAACACACACACCAGGTCAGCCTCCTTCTCCAGGAATAAATCCCGGGTGAAGAAAGCTTTACTAACAACTGATCTGGCATTTAGCAGCAAAAGCCTGAGCCCAGGGTCTGGATTTCGCCTATCATCAGCAACATTTTCCCCTTAGACTATCCACGATTGACTTCTTCAGGTTCCTAAGAAGTCAGTAAGGGGCATACATAAGTGCACCAGTGTGCCTTTCGTCCCCTGTGCAATTGTCTCTCCTTTATCTCATATATCTTTTCTTCCTTTCATATATCTTCTCCTCTATTTTTGTATCTTTTCTTCTATCCTTTTCTTTATATATATTACTACATGTCTATTCTCTTCAATATGTATTGTGTATTGGACAAATAAATAAATAAAAATAAATATACTATGTTGCTCAGTTTATGTCTGGGTTTTTTATCTTTGAGGTGAACAAGGTTCTACCTTAGTGTATTCTTGGGTTTGAAGTGTGCACTTATGTTATGTCAGCTGAAGATCCTCCTGAGCTGTCAGAGCTGAGGATGAGAAGTGAAATGTCTTCAAAGAAATCCAAAAAGGCCAGTTGCCTCTTTTTAAAAAAAACCTTTAGGATATCCAACTTGAACTTACATTAAAAATCATGGGGCACATGAATCTATAATAGTACACAGCAGTGTTCCCTCTAATTTTTTTTTTGGGGGGGGGGCGGAAAAGTATAGTCTCTGAGCGGCAGTCCCTTCGGGACTGGGCGGCACAGAAATAATAAATAAACAAACAATCAAACAAACAAACAAATAAAAAACCCACCCTGTTTTGCCTCAGAGAATTTCAAAATAAAATACTGTACTGTGTGTCTATAACAGTGAGCTCATAATAGGGCAACTCTATCAATATCAAAATGCCACTTAAATAATTGAGCTAGTTTCAAACTAGATTTTGATTTTCTTTCTCTCTTCCTTCCTCTCTTTTTTCTATCTGTTTCTCTCTCTTCCTCTCTCTCTCCTTCCCTCTCACTCTTTCCCTCTCGGCTTCTGGGCAGGTTTGGAAAACTCTGAGTTGATGATGATTTTTAAGTGAGCGATTGCTCACTGCTCAGCTTAGAGGGAACTATGGTACACAGTACATAGTACATAAATCTATTTTAACAATATGAACTATTTAATGAAAATAACAGAATATTGGTAAATGGCAAATACAGCAACTATATAAAAATAAAGGTGTTAACATGGCAGTATTTTCTATTTTTTATATAATACTGAAATTACAATGAAAATAACACAATGGCTTCAGTCCATATTTAGCTACATTTAAAATGAGCAGGGTAGCTTGGGCCAATCACACTTCCAGACATAGGAAGAAGAAAATGGCAAACCACTTCTTAAATCTTGCACCAAAACTGCAGAGATTAGTTTAGGCAGTTGCCATGAGTCAATACTTATATGAAGGCACATGCGTGCATGCAGACGCACGCAAATGTAATAGATGGATCAGAGTATGTAAACTCAAACATCTATCTGCATTATTTACATGAACTGATTATGCAAGTTCTGTATGGTCTTAAATGATGCAATTGTTGAAAGTAAGTAAGTAATGAATGAATGTTTAAACTTCTAAGAATCACAATCATTTTGTTATTAATTTCTCTGCTGAAAAAAATAAGTTGTGAACTAAATTTTTATATAATCAATATTTACTTATGGAGAAGAGCAATAGATTCTGCTGTCAAAAATAAAGTAAAAGCTATTATATAAACTGCATTTCAAATAATAAAAATATACTTATACATCATAATACTGAACAGGAAGACTAAATCATAGGCAAGACATAGTTCATATATTGACAGTATGTCAAACAATAAATAATTATACTAATTATTAGTAAAATAAATTTAGTAGTATTATTACTTTACTAATTATAAAATTATAATAGTAAACTCCATGTCTATCAGATCGCAGTCCTCCAATCCTAAAGTTCAGGTGCGAGCGGTGAGGAGATGGAGGATTTGCCACTGCTCAAAGACAATGGCAAAGTTCGTTGGAAATGAGTCAATCCAGATCAGACATTGTCTGATTCCTTCTGGCTTTGCAACCCCCTGTGTTTGGGAGATTAAAATTGAATGCTGCTGCTTTGTGTGGCACCGTGGACAATAGCCCCGAGAAATTGCCTGGGTGATCAGCAGGGCAGCGGAAGATGGCAGCCGCTCCCGGATGCCAAACACTGATGTGGAGAGAGGTGAGCTGGGGAGAAGTGAGCAGAGAACAACCCAGGGAAGAAACTGACCCTCTTAGCGAGGCACCAGGAAGTGAGAGTGACTGGTACCGAAGCGACATAGGTGCTGTGATGACGGAGCGGAGGCAAGCACCGAGGCCGGGACGAATCTACCTACTTTGTGAGACTCAGGACGCCGAGGGTGCAGGCCGGTTGGAGCGGTTGGCTCTTGGCACCAGAGGTCGTTTGCGGAGAACGGAGGAGCTGGGGATGCCAGCTGGTGGGCAAGGAACGGCGGCCCAGTCCCCTGTACGACGCAAGTGAGTGGGAGCTACTGGTACTGAGGGGGACGTGGGAGACGGATGGCTGGAACATGCAGGAAGGAGGCTGAGGCGAGTTGGAGCTGCCCTGTGGAGTGGAGCGTTGGCTGGGATTGGACTGAAAGAACAGAATGGCCAGAATTGGGGGAGAGTGAACTATGGAAACTGAATTGCCGAAGACCATCAAGGCCAGCCAAATTGGGGGTATCGGCTAATGTTAAGATCTTTGCTTTGTCATCTTCCCCTCCTCCTCCTCCCCCCCCCACTTCCATCTTCCTTACTCCCTATTCCCTATTGAATACCATTGGAGAACTGCGCCCCTAGTGGAAGATCCTATAACACAATAGACTTAAAGAAGGATTTATAGAAGACACTATTATCATCTTGAACTGGATTGATTGATTGACTGATGAATTTTGAAATATTGATTTAAGAACTGATTTTCATACTAATTGGTTTTAATTATATGATTGTCTCAGTTTGATTCGTATTGACCAGTTGATTTTTTAAAATTAATTTTTTATAATTTTTATATACTTTTTAACTAATTTATTGGGGGGTAATTTTAGTGATGGATGTTTGGGATCAGATGGAAGGTATGTATGAAATGAATGGAATGAATGATTGGTGGTGTAATTTTTATGATATGAATGAGTGGGGTGGATGGGATGGTATGTATGGGACCAATGGGGATAGTATGAATGTAGAATTTAGCCTACCTGGCGGTAGAGAGACAAGAGGGTTGGGGGTATCTATCTCCAGGGTGACAGAGGGCCAGAATATTCCGGTCCTGCTGGGGAGAGGTAGATATGGCGGGAGTCATGAGGCTAGCCGTTCTGGAGGAAAAAGAGATCGCTACTTAAAAGTGATCCCTTGTTCCAGTCCCATGAGCTCAACCCGGGGTCCTGGTGATGAGTGTAATCTGGGCCCTGGGCTCAAGCTACTGCTGCTCAATGCCAGATCGGTAGTAAACAAAGCTCTCCTCATCCGGGATTTGATCGTGGATGAGGAGGCCGATCTGGCATGTGTGACTGAAACCTGGCTGGGCCTGGAGGGAGGAGATCCTCTCTCAAAAATATGTCCAGCTGGTTTTCAGGTATGGCATCAGCCTCGACCCCAGGGAAGGGGGGGAGGAGTGGCTATTGTAGCCAAGGAGAACCTTTGCCTGCGTAGACTCGTTGCCCCTGAGATTGCGGGTTGTGAGTCCCTCCTTGTGAAGTTGGACTTAGGGGTTCAGGTGGGCTTGTTACTCACCTACCTGCCTCCCAGCTGCGTGTCAACAGACCTGCCTGTGCTACTCGAGGAGGTGGCTGGGCTGGCGGTGGAGTTCCCCATACTTATTGTCCTGGGGGACTTCAATCTACCATCACTCGGCGGTTCCTCTGGACTGGCACAGGAGTTCATAGCCACCATGACAACCATGGACCTGACTCAAGTAGTTCAGGTTCCGACTCACGAGGGGGGACACACACCCGACATGGTATTCCTATTGGAGCAATTGAGTAATGGTCTGGGACTAAGGGGCTTAGAAGCATTGCCTTTGTCATGGTCAGACCATTTCCTACTGCGGATTGATTTCCTGGCTCCAATCCTCAACCGCAGGGAGGCGGAACCCAGACACCTGATGGACCCAGAGGGCTTTCAGAGGGTGCTTGGGGTTTTACCAGATTCACTCGTCCACAGCTTGGCGGAGTCTCTTGCTGAGGCCTGGAACAAGGCTGCAGCGGAGGCTCTTGACCAAATTGCGCCATTGCAACCTCTCTGTGGCACTAGACCCCATGGAGCTCCATGGTTCAACGAGGAGCTCCGGGAGTTGAAACGCCAGAAGACACGTCTAGAGAAGCGATGGAGAAAGAGTAAGTCTGAATCTGATCGAACACTTGTAAGCGCTTTTATTAAGACCTACAAAGTGGCGCTCAAGGCGGCAAGATACGCGTACCATGCCACCTTAATTGCATCAGCAGAATCCCGCCTGGCCACTCTGTTTACGGTGACCCGCTCCCTTCTAAATCAGGGGAGAGTTGGGGAGCCCTTGCAGGGCAGTGCCGAGGAATTTAACTCATTTTTCACTGATAAAGTCACTCGGATCCAGGTGGACCTCGACTCCAATTGTATAGCAGTATCGGCTGACAACGAGTCAGTCGAGGTAACTGGGGCTAAACGTCTTTGTCCATCTGTCTGGGAGGAGTTCGTCTTGGTGACGGCCATTGGAGCTGTGAGTTCCGCCACCTGTTTACTGGATCCGTGTCCTTCTTGGTTGGTTTCGGCCAGCCGAGAGGTGACACGGAGCTGGGTCCAGGAGATTGTCAACGACTCCTTGGGGAGGGGGGTCCTTCCCAGCTCCTTATAAGGAGGCACTTGTGCGCCCCCTCCTCAAGAAGCATTCCCTGGACCCAGCCGTGCTTAATAACTACCAGCCAGTCTCCAACCTTTCCTTTATGGGGAAGACCATTGAGAAGTTGGTGGCGCTCCAACGCCAGCGGTCCTTATAATAAGCTGATTATCTAGGCCCTCAGCAGTCTGGATTCAGGCCTGGCTACAGCACGGAAACTGCTTGTCCTCTGTCCTGGTGCTTCTTGACCTCTCAGTGGCTTTCAATACCACTGACCATGGTATCCTTCTGCGCCGGCTGGAGGGGTTGGGAATGGGAGGCACTGTTCTCCAGTGGTTCTCCTCCTACCTCTCCGATCGGTCGCAGTCGGTGTTAGTGGGGGGTCAGAGGTCGACCTCTAGGTCTCTCCCTTGTGGGGTGCCTAAGGGGTTGGTCCTCTCCCCCCTGCTATTTAATATCTACATGAAACCAATGGGTGAGATCATCCAAGGGCATGGGGTGAGGTATCATAAATATGCCGATGATACCCAGTTATACATCTCCACCCCATGTCCAGTCAACGAAGCAGTGGAAGTTATGTGCTGGTGCCCGGAGGCTGTTGGGGTCTGGATGGATGTCAACAAGCTCAAACTCAACCCAGACAAGATGGAGTGGCTGTGGGTTTTGCCTCCATCTGGCCATCCATTACCCGGGGGGGGATTATTGACCCCCTCAGAGAGGGTTCGCAACTTGGGCATCCTCCTCGATCCACAGCTAACATTGGAACACCATCTTTCGGCTGTGGCGAGGGGGGCGTTTGCCCAGGTTCACCTGGTGCACCAGTTGCGGCCCTATTTGAATAGGGAGTCATTG
>NW_027248753.1:0-20015 GCF_031021105.1 Erythrolamprus reginae | reverse complement strand
CTACCTTTAGCCATGGAAACTCCCCAGATCAATTTGAGTCAGTCCCTCTCTCCTCAATTCTACCTATCCCAGCAGTGTTGGTTGAGGGGGCTGTTCTGTCGAGCTATCTGATAGAATCCTCCCAAAAATGCACAGATACAATTTCAGACACACGTTTGAAAATTCAAAACAATGTTCTTTATAATGAAAATGCAAATAAACAGAGCACTCTTTTTGTATAGCAAAGAGCACTTCTCTCCAATCAAATTGGTAATTTGTACAAGTCCCTTATCAGTTCTGTGATACTTAGCTTGCAGCTGTGAGGCAATTCACAGTCCTTCTTCTTTCACAAAGTGAAACACACTTTGGGTTAGTTTCAAAGCAGGGAAAAATCAGCACACAAAAGGTCAAAGTCAGCAAAGCAGGCACGAAACACAACGATCAGATAATCCTCCACAATGGCCAAACCCACAGGCTGCTATTTATAGCAGCCTCACTAATTACCACAGCCCCACCCAACCACAGGTGGCCTCATTTTCTTTGATAATAATCTCTCAGTTGTTGTTGCCTATGCATTGGTCTCCGCATGCGTGGCTGTATCATTAACTCTTGTTCTGAATCCAAGGAGGAGCTAGATAATTGATCTCCTTCTGAGCTGTCTGCCACACTCTCCTCCTCCCTGACACTCATGTCTTCTTGGTCAGAGGAGCCTTCATCAGCAGATTCCACCGGGGGCAAAACAGGCCTGCAGCATGTGAATGTCTCCCCCACATCCACAGTCCTTGGGGCAGGAGTTGGGCCAGAGCTAACCACAACAGGGGGCATAATTAAGAGATATCCTTGCATAAGCTGCTTTGAACTCCTGCAGAAAAGTCAAGATACAAATTTAACAGAAAAATAAAACCTGGACTTTCTCTGTGTCACATTTGCAGACCATCTGAAAAAATCTGGTCTGAAATTTCATGAATTATCAATAAGAACCCAAGTTGTATGAATCCTAGGGATAATGGGGAAATTGAATAAATAGGTTCTTTGTTAATGATCCACCTGCCAGTAAGAATCAATGTAGTTCCATTATTATCACTTTGAAATAGTAGATCTTGTTACTACAAAAGTAGTACAGTATCTTGTATTGAGAAGTACAGGGTCACTCACTCAGAGTATAACAGAATTCTCCTTCTTTTAAAACTAGGGGCTCTAGGTAACCCAGCTGGCAGAAAGGTGTAGTTTTCTAGAAATAATTTTGCAGCCTTTCACTCTTCCTGTGCAAGTTAAAACTGGTGTTTGAGTACGAAAGACATAATATTTAGGCATCTACTGTTAGGGCTCATTTGCATGATTTGAGAAAGTATATTAATCTTATCCACCACCACCATCATTATTCATTAGAATGATAATGACTACCCAAGGATCCTGTTAATTTGCCAATCATATTGTCTTTTTAATATTAGATATGAGGATGCATTCCAGATCCATAGCTCTTCCATGGAGTTCAACCAGATGCCCTTGGAACGAGAGAACGAGCGACTGCAAGCAATGGTAAATTCTCTCCGGTCCCAAGTTATCCAAGAGAAGCAGCGAAAAGAAAGAGTGGAGAGAGAGTATACATCTGTCATCCAGGAGTATTCAGATCTCGAGCAACGAGTTTGTGAGATGGAAAGCTGCAAATTGCGCATTAAAGAATTGGAAACTGAATTATTGGAACTCCAGCAGATGAAGCAGGTCAAGAAATATCTCCTCAGCAGAGAGGACAACCTATCAGAAACACTTCTGGAGCCATTAAACAATACTCCTGAATCTGACTACATAGACCTCTCCGAGGAAGATGGGAGGAAAAGTCATGAATCCTCCATGGCAGCTTCTCCGAACCATCCTGTCCGGAAAAGCTGTAGCGACACAGCCCTTAATGCCATTGTAACCAAGGATGCTGTGAGCCGCCATGAAGGCAATTATACACTCCATGCCAACAATGTACGCAAAAGGGGAATGTCAATCCTGAGGGAAGTGGATGAGCAATACCATGCCCTGCTGGAAAAGTATGAAGAGCTTCTCAGCAAGTGCCGTCAGCATAAGGACAGTGTACGTCATGCCGGTGTACAAACCTCTCGCCCCATCTCCCGTGACAGCTCCTTTAGAGACTTCCGGGGGGAGGGTTATGAGCTGGAAGAGCTCAAAACAATGGAGAAGAGCCTTAGCAAACACGTGGAAGCTGTAGACAAACGACTAGAGCAGAGCCAGCCAGAATACAAAGCTCTGTTTAAAGAAATCTTCTCTCGGATCCAGAAGACAAAAGCAGATATCAATGCCACCAAGGTGAAAAAGAAGACGAACAAGTGAATCTCCACCTGCACCATCAGCCCCGTATCCTTTTTAGCCCAGGAAAAAAAATTGCCTGGCTTTCTGCCTTTGTGCTCTGGAAGCTTCTTATATTGAATAGCTTGCACAGAAAGGGAGCCTGTTGGAGTGCCTGAGAATCAGCAAGAATCCAAGTCACGTTCTTTAAGTTGGTACTCCAAGCTGTCTGGCTCCCTGAATCTGCTGCAAAATCTATATGTTGTAGTTGTAGTTGGTATCAAAAGATGTTATGAGGATTTATTCACATCCTGCAGCAGCCGGAACGCCAAAATAAGAAATAGGGCCAACTCACCACAGCTTCACCTGTTGCCACAGCCGCTCTTCACTTTTCTGCATGGAACATAGGATCAGGATTGCATTCCTTCCGATGACTTGGAGTGTCCGAAATATAATTTTTAAAAATTAGTTTCCAAAAGCAACTCCTGAAATGCAACCTTTCCCCTGAACTATATTTCCACTCTGCTTCTTTCCATGAGAAACCCATGGAAAGAGATCCATCATCAGTGAGACTTTTCAATGGACAGCTCCCTTTTCTGAAGGGAAATGTGTTCTTCCTGTTTAAGCCATTATTTTATTGGTCAAATTTTTCAATATTTACAATGCAAGTTTGTTGCAACTGGAAAAACTTGAAGAGAAATGTCAGATTGATTAATGTCTTCATCAGGAACATACCTAATTGTTCTGATCATCTAATGTGTCGAACAAAGTAAACATAGGATGTACAGTATATTTCCTCCAGTATTTATTTCAGTAAGTTGTCATCACTCATTCTGGGATTTTCCAGAAGCCAAAAAAATAAGTGCTATTACTGACTTGGGGAGAGAGCTCCATCTTTAGTTAGGTGTTGGTTTTTCAAGCCTTGTTGCTCAAATGATTACCCTTATTATCTTCTGTGACCTGCTCCTAAGATATAATTTGCATGCCTTGCAAAACATGAATAGGGGTGATTTATACATTGCATATTTATACACAAAGCTTTCTCTCTCCAGTCTCAGGAATCATCACTATCCATTTCATTGAAATTAAATATTGGGCTATTTTAGATACACCATAATGAATGATAGGAATTCCTGCACACATGCTTACCAGTATTACATTTCAATAATGTTTAGGGCTCACATACATAAGATTATTGACTTAGCAAGCAGTACTATACTTGAAGAAATATTGGATCCTTTTGGCTATATCTGAATAAAATCCAAAGTCTTTGTTGTTCCTTTGGAATTATAATAACATAAATGATATTTCAATATGCTATCTTATGTTCAGCATATTACCTTCTTGTTCTTTCATCTTTAAACACTGTTGTGTGATTTTTCTTACCATCATTCTTAGACAATATTCTTTGGTGGTCAACATTGCCAACTTTCGCCAAGCAGATGGAGGCTTGCAGATTTTTCTAATCATTTGTGCCTCTTGTCCTATGTCTGCATTTCATCATGCTAGATCTGTCCAGTTTTATATCCAATTTCATGAACACAGTAAATAGAAGTTTGAGACGATAGTTGTGTGGGAAGTCAACTGTGAAGTCAAAGGGAGTGAACATATTCATTTTTGTGTCACCAGATTGTCATTTCATTTGCTATATTCTTGCCCTGAAAAACGTTGAGTTCTTGTGCTTAGCCAAGTGAAGTCAGTTTTGAAATACATGGAAGTACTTTTGAGTTAGCCTATCCAGGGGCTATTCTTTTGAATTAATTATTCTACTAAATGCTCAAACCTCTTCTGTACCCTGGATGTTGTCCAAACGAGCCATACCCATGATTGTGGCTACCACTTTGGTAACCATATACAAACCTTCATGCCTTACAATAAAAAAATCAATCTGTAAAAATAACAAAAGAAGTTGGTTCTCTCAAAATATTTACTTTGATTTGTCACCATCATAACTGGCATTTTAATTTTCCTTTACTAGCATAAGGGACTTCTGAATTTATATTTGTTCTAAAAAGTAATATCTTTGTTGCATCAGTATTTCTGGTGGGAAAGGGCCATTGCAATCTTGGTTTTGAAAACTGTTAATGTGCAAACCAGCGTCTTGTTTGTGTAGCATACTTAAAATTAATATATTTAAAAATGCTTTATTCTGTTCTTAAATAAAAAAAGAAATACCAGTACTATGAATGTTGATTTTTTTTCTGTACATTATGTATATTTGTTAACATTTCAGAAATAGGCTTGAACTTTTTAGACCATGAAAATGTTTTAGGCATAAAGTAAAGTGGAGGGGGAATAGTCCAGGAAACATTAACTGCTGTTTTCATAATAGATATTTTCTCCAGCTAAATAACAGAAAGTGTTGTCTTACATTTCTGAATGCTCTAGTCAGTGGTTTGAATTACATATTTTTATTCTCTTTAAACAAAGAAACAGTTACAGTATACTGTCAAATCAGAAAAATATTGATAACTTTTATTTGATCAAAAGAAATACATTAAATGAAACTACTGAATAAGACACACACAAACAAGCATACAGAGGAAACTTGGATAGGTAGTTGGGGTGTTTTTTTGGTTTTGTATTTCCTTCGGTGGAGACACTTATTTTAGAAAAGGAAAAGCTTACATATAAAAAGTTATAAGTGCCTTCAAATAGTTCAGATATTTTAGAAGCTTTTTATCTACTCCATTTAAAGTCCCCTTTTCACTATATTTTCTATCTTTTAGATTTTAAATTTAGATTTGATTTTAAAATTCTAATATGTTTATTTCTCATTTTTATATTGTTATCTTACTCCCTGTTGTCATTCTATAGAGTTGCATGCTTTCTGAAGAGTTCAATCTTTCTTTTTAAGTTTGTTTTCCATTTTTTGTTTTCAGTTTCTGATTATTTCTTCATCATTTGTACTTGGTTGGGCTTTTTTGGCTGGATGCCTTAGTTTTTTGTTGAATATTTGCTCCCGCTTAGGGAAATGGCTAGAACAACGTTTATCCAATACCAGCTTTGAGGGAAGGAAAAAGATGTATCTTTCCAACAGTTTTTCTAGTTGCTCTTTTTTCGGTTGCCTCTTCCAATAGGGGCTGTCTTTTAGTTTGCCTCTTTATTTGAGTTACACACTTTGACTGTTTGTGCAACCTTTTCTTCCCAAGGCCTGTGAACATCTTTTCTCTCTTACTCTTGTGTCCAACAGCTGCTGTTTGATTGACAATCAGGTTGTCTTGACAACTGGGGAGGCCCAAGAAGGTGGGAGGAAGGAGCACAGATGCTTTTTATCTGTTCATCCGTCTGTCCTTCCACATACCATATATATCCATTACTTCTTACATTGGAATCCATAAGATGTCCAGTTTAACAATCCAATTCTAATTTTTTGTTTTATTTTTCTTGGATTTGTCAAAGCCACCCAACTCCAGCATGATTCTGAATGGTATATAAAAATTCCAGTATAATGGTACCTCTACTTAAGAACTGAAATCATTCCGTGACCAAGTTCTTAAGTAGAAACGTTCTTAAGTAGAATCAATGTTTCCCATAGGAATCAACGTAAAAGCAAATAATGCATGCAAACCCATTAGGAAAGAAATAAAAACTCAGAATTTGGGTGGAAAGAGGAGGAAGACAGTCACTGTTGAAGGAAGAAGGTAAGGTGAGGGGAATAAAAAAAATCCAAAACTTTAAGGCTTAAAAAAAGGGGGACTCTAAGGAGCACGCGCCTCCAATATGCCCGGTGTGAGGCTGCCTCCCATACACTGGCTGCTGCAGCTGCTACCTGCTTCCTCTTCCTTCCCATGCTGAAGGGCTCTCCTCTCACTCACTCGTTTGTAGCTGGTGCCTTTTCTTCGCTGTGGTGACTCTTTGGCTGTCCAGAGCAAAGGGAGCATTTCTTTTCTCTGGGTGCTGGCAGAGGTTTATTCCCTGTCCAAGCACCCAGAGAAAGGGAAATGCTTTGTTCACTCTGGACTGCCAAAGCCTCCTTAAGCGCCACCAAAAGGCTCCTCTGGCAGCCCAGATGGCTGGGATTAAAGGGGGAATGGCAGGAAACTGGCCAGGCCTTCATGCTGCTCTCAAATTTCCTGGGAAACTTTTCCGGGCTCAGGTTCTTAAGTAGAAAATGGTTCTTAAGTAGAGGCAAAAAAATCTTCAACACTCAGTTCTTATCTAGAAAAGTTCTTAAGTAGAGGCATTCTTAAGTAGAGGTATCACTGTATAGGTATTTCGTGTGTTGCTAAATGAAAACTAACCCCAAAGAATTGGAACTAGCTACCTGTATTTGGTCATTAAGTAAAGCAGTCACTAAACGAAACTGCTTACAACCTTACTTCAACCCGAGTCTGCGGAGAGGGGCGGCATACAAATCCAATAAATTATTATTATTACTTCAGCTTTCTTTTGTTTACAAAAGTCACAAAGTGAAGATTACTCATAAAATTGTAACTGCAAATGGTTACTAAATGAGGCAATTGAGCTGTACGTGCTTTACGAACAACTGAATACCCCATGACTGCCTGAATTAAAACTATTCCCAATATTTAAGGGGTGGGAAACGCGTGTCGCCCAATCCCGAAGGATTTGGGGCAGCTTACAACAATGTAAAAAAAACCCAAAATTGCAATTTTTAAAAAAAAGCTGGAACCAGAGCCAGGTCTTAAAAGAGACTTCCAGAAACCAAAGAGATTGAGAGCCCTGCTTATCTCCCAGGGGTGCTGTTCCACAGCGCAAGAGTTATGACAGAAAAGATACATGTTTGGTCCCATAAAATGGAAGCACTTCATTGATGGGACCTGGAGTGCATCCCCCATGCCCAAACACTGATAGCCAGAAACAGAGACAAGTGATATGTCAAGTATCCAGATCCTATATCAGTGATGGCAAACCTATGGCCCGGATGCCACAGGTGGCACGTGGAGCCATATCTGCTGGAATGCGAGCCGTTGCCCTTGCTCAGCTCCAATGTGCATGTCTGTGCTAGCCAGTTGATTTTTGGTTCGCATAGAGGATCTGGGAGGACGTTTTTTGACTTGCAGAGAGCCTCCGGGGAGATGGGGGAGGACATTTTTACCCTTCCCCAGCTCCAGGGAAGCCTTTGGAGCCTGGGGGAGGGTGAAATTTAAGCCTACTGGGCCCACCAGAAGTCGGCCCCCAAGGGCCTCCGGGGAGTGGAGGAAGCTGTTTTCACCCTCCCCAGGCATTGAATTATTAGTGTGGGCACTCACACATGTATGATAGCACATGCACACGTTTTTTCGGCACGAGGAAAAAAAGGTTCACTGTCCTATACTATGAAAGACTTTAAGAATTGTCCTCGACATAACAACGTGACACAGCCATTGTAGCATCCCTATGGTCATGTGATATACATTCAGATGCTTGACAACTGGTCCATATTTATAACAGTTGCAGTGTTCTGGGGCCACCTAATCCCCTTTTGCATCTTTCTGTCAAAATCAATGGGGAAGCCAGATTAATTTAACAACCATGTTAACTGACATGATTCACAACAACCAAGGCAAGGAAGGTTGTGAAATGGTGGCAAAACTCAATAAATGTATTGCTTGCAACAAAAATGTTGGGCTCAATTGTGGTCATAAATCGAAGACTTATTCTACTTGGAAGAGTTACATTCTCGTACAAATCTGTAAGAGCAGTAAAAGAGTTTAATTTGGCTGGGATCTGGAAAGATTGAATAGGTTGCCTGTTCAAAATATGCCTCAAAATGTTTGCAATTTGTCACTTTTTCACAATATTGCTGCACATACTTTCTGTAACCTTTTAAGAGCAGAATTTGTTTGTTTGTTTATTCGATTTTTATGCCGCCGTTCTTAAACTCAGGGCGACTTATAACATGTTAGCCATAGCACTTTCTCACAAAGCTAGCATATTGCCCCCACAATCTGGGTCCTCATTTTACCCACCTCGGAAGGATGGAAGGCTGAGTTAACCTTGAGCCAGTGATGAGATTTGAACTGCTAACCTACAGATCTACAATCAGCTTCAGTGGCCTGCAGTACAGCACTGTACCTGCTGCGCCACCCCGGCTCATATATTGTTTGTTTGTTTGTTTGTTTGTTTGTTTGTTTATTTATTAGATTTGTGTGCCGCCCCTCTCCGCAGAATAATTCCTGCCTCATCCTAATATCTTAAAAAAATTGTTATTTACTTTGTTTTGGGGGCCAAAGCCCCTCATTGTTAATAGTATAGTTATACAACCACATACTACTGCTAAATTAAAAATACAAGTTCAAGAGAATGGGAAGGGAGGAAGATGCTATAGCACTCATTGGAAACCCTTTCCCTCTTTGCTCTATTTAAAGCTTCAGTGACCTATATATCCCTGATCAATAAAGTACATGGTGCAGGGAAAACATAAACTGCATTAGGTACTAGATAAGGAAGCTAGATTGTGTCATAGGCATATTCTTCGTAATATTTCTGTAAAGTAGGCCTGGTCAAAACATTTGGAAAAATATGACATAGATCATTCAGCCTTTGGGCTAAATGTAGTCTTATGTTAAATATGTTAAAATATGCATGTCTCACATGATGTTTGCTCTCTAGAAATCTCCATTCAAAAGGGAATATATGAAAGAACGATTAACCTTCAGTGCTTTACTGTACCTGAGAATAAACTATTAAATTCAATGAGACGTAATTCTAAACTTCCAGCATAAATTTATTTATTTAGAACATCCTCTGAAATTGTACTGTTAATACACGATTGCATAAATCTGGCTGGCTTCGATCAGTCTTATGATGCTGATTTCAAATAATTCTTTCATTAATTCATTTTACTGAAAAACATTAGTATAACATTGTGTCAAGAGTGGGCAAAATTGTAAGTTTGGCATCAGTACTTTTAATTACTTTCTTTGATGTCCTCCAAGATCCGTAATCGCCTCATTTCGTTTAAAGATTCTTTTAGCAAAAAAGAAGAATTCTGATACCATTTACACCAAAGCATAGCCTCTAGCATTACATTTATTTGCAGCAATGCATTTGAATCCCACAAAGTTGCCACTGAAGTGATGAAGTTAAACCATTCTGGATGTCTAGTTTGCTTTCAGAGAAATGGGAATTTCATGATCAACCAAACTCACTTTGGCAATGTTTTAAATTTATAGGCAAGTCTCCAGTTTCTGCCTTTTTGTGAATGCATCCATAATATGCTCCCAAACTTCCAGAATTTGCAGCCTTCCAAAATTACTGGATACATAAAAATGTAATTTAACAGCAACAAAAATCATCCATATAGCACAGGTGTATTATTTAAAAATTATTTTAATTGACCAATTAAATTTTTATGGCCATACATCTTATAACAGTAACTTTCAGTGGCATGCAAAATTAAAACCAACAATTTAATCCAAACTATAATGTTGAATGTCACAAAAATACCAGCTTATAAGAAAAAATATTATCCAAGAGAGCACTCCTAAATTTCTGGTCCAGATCTTTAATGTCTTACAAAATGGTAACTCAGCCTGGTTTGTGGACAGGATGATACTGTCCACAAGGCAGGTACTGCTCCAGAGAAGGAATAACTCCTGGGTTCAAATAGTTTACATTGCAGGAACCCTGAGCATATCCTCTCCCCTAGTTCTATGCAACATAGGACTTCATAGGAGATAGCCAACATCTTGGATTATCATAATAATAATATATATTTGTATGTACAAGAAGGTATCTGTTCTGAATTTGCAATTAAGTATCTCTTTAAAAATTTATGTACAAATTCAAATTATTTTTATAAAAGAAATTTAAAATAATTCTTTAAAAATTAAATAAATCTTTTTAAAATGTTTCATTTTTGCATAATAAAAATATTTGATATTAAAGTTCTTGTAAACAGATGCTATGGGTTTTCAGCCAACACCAATATAATAAATTAAAGCTCTACACTGGCTCGTTAATTAATGTATATATGTATATTGCTTGTGTGTTTAATGGGACTTACTCCCTTGTAAATCTTTTCGTAACCTTAATCCCGTGGCATCTGAAATCCGATCTATATTCAGCCTCTTATGTTAATGTAATTTGCAGCTCAGTCCTCTTGATGTTTTGCTAAGAATTACGCCTACGCGGAAACATTATTAGGAAATATTTGAAGCACAAAAAGTGCAGTCCCCCTCGTAAACATTTCTACTGAGACAAGCATTTTATGGTTCTGATTGAAAACTGTAATACAGTATTTCAATACATCTAAGCAACTAAGTAAAATCCTCGTTGCTCCCCTCCATAATATTCCTACCCCGGAACAAAATTTTCCCGGAACTCCGGTGATAGGAAGCTGACTCTAGCCGGCTTCGTTATAGAAGCAATCGACGCACTTCAAGATGGCGGCGCCCTCGCTGTGCTGCTTTCGGCGAATGCCGGTTCAGCGACTGCTCTTCTGGGCGACTTGTAGGAAAATTCCGCTTCGAGGTTTAGCTTCTGGACGCCCGGCCTTCGATTCTCAATTCCGAAGTGCATACAGTTTGGACCAACTCTATCAGCCGCAGGAAAAGGAAGCTGACGCTGCCAAGGTTGGGATTCGGAAGTCAGTCCAGCATATCTGAAACTATTAGCAGATTTAATTTAGAATAGAATCTGATGATGATATAATATATGCATTGCTCTGAAATTTGACGACCCCTCTCACCAAATCTCAGAGCAATACATACATCATCATATTATCTTCTAAATTAACTGCTGCTAATCTGGTAGTAGTAAATAAAAGGTAGGAGAAAGAAAAGAATACAGGTGGCTTAGGACTCTGGTGCTTGTATGTATTTCAAAGAGGCTCTGCATGTAGTCTTACTATAATTTTGCGGTACTCAACGATATGCATTTCTGTGTTAACAGGATTTGGCAAGCCAGACAATTCCAGAGATTCCTGTGGGTGAGTCCAGCACATAAGCAAAATGCCTTGACTTTTGAAAGAGATTTCGTTAACGTGTTTTATCTCTTTTATCCACTTTATAAATCAGTGTAAATTTGGCCCCCAAATAAATGCCATTCAACTTAATGGATTATTTTTGATTAGGTGTGCATTGGCATACAGTATACTGAAAATTAGAATATTTTTTAGAAAGGATGTATTATTGCACAGAAGGGTCAGTGGCTATGTGTGAGTAGAAGGTAATATAATGTTTTAAAATAAATATGCATAAAGATGGAACAACTTGACTGTATCCACAAGGGAGGAATGGGTGGTGATGACAACAATGATGATGTTGGAATTTGCTGAGTTGGCTAAATTGACATTTGAAAAGACATTTGTTTTATTGCTGACTGGAAAGCCTTACTTTTACACTTGAACTCTTTTTTTTCCTATTTCTTTTATTTATATTTGTTTGTGTTAGTTTTAATCTTTCAAAAATTCTTAATAAAATTACTTTTGGGGGGAAACAGCATTAAAAAACCCTTCAGCAAAAGGAGAATTATTTTTAACTGTGAAATTATTCCTAAAAATGGTTTCATGGGCAATATTGTATTTTAAGAGACTGTCTATTCTTAATACAGTTTTCCAAATGACAACATAGATACTCCTCAACTTAACAAAAGTTCACTTAGTGACCAAAGATGTACAAGTGATTTATGACCATTTTCACATTTATTACTTGGTCACGCGATTTACAATCAGATGCTTGACAACTGACTCTTTTATGATGGTTGCAGTGTCTTGGGATCATGTGATCAACTTTTGCAATCTTCTGACAAGCAAAGTCAATGGGGAAACCAATTTCACTTTTAAGTGTTAGTAATTTAACAACTGCCCTTAACAAATGTGGCAAGAAAAGTTGTAGAATGGGGCAAAATTCAGTTAACAAATTTCTCATTTAGCAACAAAAATTTTGGTCTCAATTGTAATAAGTAAATAATATACTATCTGTATTTGTTAACTCCTTCCACTTCTCTCTTAAATATATTTAGAGCCTAAATGGGTATATTTTCAATCCTTTATCATGCTTTCGTTTTTTGGATTGCCAGATCGTTTGTCTGTATCCTATTCACGGAGCAGTGGCCCAGGAGGCCAGAATGTGAATAAAGGTAAAAACAAAACAAAGTCTGACTACATACACATCTATTACTTGAGAACAAATCCCGTTGGAATTAATGATACTTTCTACAATAAAATTAAGATATGGATTTTGGAGTTGGGCAGCCTAGAAATTTGACAAATAAGATCAAGTATTAATGAGCAGCACACTTATTAATAAATTGGGAGGAAAAGATAGGCCCTTTCAAGCTGTATAACTCTTTACCCTGCAGAGTAGTTATTTTTTCTTCTTTTCATACCCAGTGAATTCAAAAGCAGAAGTCCGATTCCATTTGGCATCAGCAGATTGGATTTCCGAAGAAGTGCGACAAAAAATGGCAGTGCTGGTAATTATAAAAAAATATTTCCCCCTTTGAGGTAGATTGTTAAATAGCATACACTTAGTTTTCCAATTTCCTGCAAAAAAATTTGCACAAAATTTCCTACATAAAAAAACTATAGACCATCCAGAGGGAGCCATTTAGGTTGTCTAGCAAAGTATAAATCCATAAAGATATAATATCAGAAGATGGATCTTAAAAATTGCTTTATCCCATTATGAGATTTAATTTTTTTTTTTTGCAAGCACTCTGATATAATAAGTAAAAGTCTGGTAAAGGATAAGATGTTAGGAACCACTGAAAATAGGAGTCATTTACTAGGTTGGTGGTTGATAATTCTGTCAATTATATTCTTCATGTGATTGTTTATTAGAAACATATATGTACAGTGATCCCTCGAGTTTCGCGATCTCGATCTTCGCGAAACGCTATATCGCGATTTTTCAGCAATTGTGACCATCTCGATCTTCGCGAACGCTATATCGCGATTTTTCCCACCCGATGAGGTCACTCTCTTCCTTCCTTTCTCATCTTTCTTTCTCTCTCTCTTTCTCTATGTTGCTTCTTCCTCTCTCACACTCTCTTCCTCCCTCTCTCATCTCTCTTTCCTTCTCTCTCTTTCTCTCCCCCTCTTGCTCTCGAGTGGCCGCCTAGCAGCTGATCTGCTCGGCAGCGCAGCAGCAGCGAGGAGCCGAAGATCTTCGGCTCCTCGCTGGTGCTGCGCTGCCGAGCAGATCAGCTGCTAGGCGGCCGAAGGAACCTTCCCTGGGTCTTCCCCGCCGCCTCGGATCCCGCTGATGCCCGCCCGCCGTTTGCCGCTTGCCCCGTTTGCCCGCCGCTCGCCTCGTTCGCCCGACGCTCCCCTCGTTCGCCCGACGCTCGCCTCGTACGCCCACCGCTCCCCTCGTTCGCCCGACGCTCCCATCGTTCGCCCGACGCTCGCCTCGTTCGCCCACCGCTCCCCTCGTTCGCCCGCCTCGTTCGCCGCTCGCCTCGTTCACCCCCCGCTCGCCTCGTTCGCCCGCCTCGTTCGCCGCTCGCCTCGTTCACACCCCCGCTCGCCTCGTTCGCTCGCCTCGTTTGCCCGCCTCGTTCGCCCGCCTCGTTCGCCGCTCGCCTCGTTCGCCCGCCTCGTTCACCCCCCCCGCTCGCCTCGTTCGCTCGCCTCGTTCGCTTCGCCCCGTTCACCCGCCGCTCGCCTCGTTCGCCCGCCTCGTTCACCCCCGCTCGCCTCGTTCGCCCCGCCTCGTTCGCCCGCCTCATTCACCCCCCGCTCGCCTCGTTCGCCCGCCTCGTTCACCCCCCGCTCGCCTCGTTCACCCCCCGCTCGCCTCGTTCGCTCGCCTCGTTCGCTCGCCTCGTTTGCCCGCCTCGTTCGCCCGCCTCGTTCGCCGCTCGCCTCGTTCACCCCCCGCTCGCCTCGTTTGCCCGCCTCGTTCGCCACTCGCCTCGTTCACCCCCCCGCTCGCCTCGTTCGCTCGCCTCGTTCGCCCGCCTCGTTCGCTCGCCCCGTTCACACCGCCGCTCGCCTCGTTCGCCCGCCGCTGTCGGGACGCCCCCCCACCCCAGTACTTTGAATCCCGCCGCTTCTGCTGGATACGGGCGATGGGGGGGCGAGCTGCCACAGCCCTGGCTTCCGTGCCGCTCGTCCCACCCACCGCCCGTATCCAGCAGAAGCGGCGGGATTCAAAGTGCTGCGGTGGGGGGGGCTGTCGGGACAAGCCGCGCACAAAGGCCGAGGCGAGGCTGAGCAGGAGAAGCCAACCAGCGAGGCGGTGGGCTAGGAGCCGCAGGCGAAAGGAGCTCGGGCATCGGAGCGCAGCGCCAGGCATTGTTCTCCGGACCCCGCCCGCTCAGCCCGGCTGCTGGATTCAAAGTGCTGGGGTGGGGGGGGGCTGTCAGGACAAGGAGCGAGGGGGCTGCGAAGGGGCGCACGCGGCAGAGCTCCGGCGGAGGAGAGGTGGCGGGGAGAAGCTCTCTCTCCCTCCCCCCCCCGGAAAAAAGAAAGCAGCCCCAGCCAAAGACGCCCAGCGAGAAAGAGGCCTCCGCGCCGACTTTTCTCGGCTGCTGCCCACGCCCGGCTCTCTTGGCAGGCAGAAGCAACAAGTCCGGCTCGGAGGCCTCTTTCTCGCTGGGCGTCTTTGGCTGGGGCTGCTTTCTTTTTTCCGTGGGTGGGGGAAGAGGGGGAGAGAGGTTCTACCCACCACCTCTCCCCACTGCCTCACGGGGGTCGCGTGAACGTGCTACATACATACTGTATTGCATCCCTGGGCAACGGGGAAACCCCAAGACCATGTAAGCTGAAACCGAGCGGTTTGGACTTCCCATTCCTCCAAGTCATTTCGCCGCTCGTGTCCTGGCTAAACCGGGCGACAGGATACAGGCTTTGAGTTTTGGCTACGGGGGAGGGAGTTTGGAAAGTCCTACTTCTCCCCCCGTAGCCAAAACTCAAAGCCTGTATCCTGCCGCCCGGTTTAGCCAGGACACGAGCGGCGAAGTGACTTGGAGGAATGGGAAGTCCAAACCGCTCGGTTTCAGCTTACATGGTCTTGGGGTTTCCCCGTTGCCCAGGGATGCAATACAGTATGTATGTAGCACGTTCACGCGACCCCCGTGAGGCGGTGGGGAGAGGTGGTGGGTAGAACCTCTCTCTCCCTCTTCCCCCACCCACGGAAAAAAGAAAGCAGCCCCAGCCAAAGACGCCCAGCGAGAAAGAGGCCTCCGAGCCGCACTTGTTGCTTCTGCCTGCCAAGAGAGCCGGGCGTGGGCAGCAGCCGAGAAAAGTCGGCGCGGAAGCCTCTTTCTCGCTGGGCGTCTTTGGCTGGGGCTGCTTTCTTTTTTCCGGGGGGGGGAGGGAGAGAGAGCTTCTCCCCGCCACCTCTCCTCCGCCGGAGCTCTGCCGCGTGCGCCCCTTCGCAGCCCCCTCGCTCCTTGTCCTGACAGCCCCCCCCACCCCAGCACTTTGAATCCAGCAGCCGGGCTGAGCGGGCGGGGTCCGGAGAACAATGCCTGGCGCCGCGCTCCGAAGCCCGAGCTCCTTTCGCCTGCGGCTCCTAGCCCACCGCCTCGCTGGTTGGCTTCTCCTGCTCAGCCTCGCCTCGGCCTTTGTGCGCGGCTTGTCCCGACAGCCCCCCCCACCGCAGCACTTTGAATCCCGCCGCTTCTGCTGGATACGGGCGGTGGGTGGGACGAGCGGCGCGGAAGCCAGGGCTGTGGCAGCTCGCCCCCCCATCGCCCGTATCCAGCAGAAGCGGCGGGATTCAAAGTACTGGGGTGGGGGGTGTCCCGACAGCGGCGGGCGAACGAGGCGAGCGGCGGGTGAACGGGGCGAGCGAACGAGGCGGGCGAATGAGGCGAGCGAACGAGGCGAGCGGGGGGGTGAACGAGGCGAGTGGCGAACGAGGCGGGCAAACGAGGCGAGTGGGGGGGTGAACGAGGCGAGCGGACGAACGAGGCGGGCAAACAAGGCGAGCAAACGAGGCGAGCGGGGGGGTGAACGAGGCGAGTGGCGAACAAGGCGGGCGAACGAGGCGAGTGGGGTGTGAACGAGGCGAGCGGCGAACGAGGCGGGCGAACGAGGCGGGCGAACGAGGTGAGCGAACGAGGCGAGCGGGGGGTGAACGAGGCGAGCGGCGAACGAGGCGGGCGAACGAGGCGAGCGGGGGGTGAACGAGGCGGGCGAACGAGGCGAGCGGGGGGGTGAACGAGGCGAGTGGCGAATGAGGCGGGCAAACGAGGCGAGCGGCGAACGAGGCGGGCGAACGAGGCGGGCGAATGAGGCGGGCGAACGAGGCGAGCGGGGGTGAACAAGGCGAGCGGCGAACGAGGCAAGCGAACGAGGCGAGCGGGGGGCAAACGAGGCGAGCGGGGGTGAACGAGGCGGGCGAACGAGGCGAGCGAACGAGGCGAGCAGGGGGGTGAACAAGGCGGGCGAACAAGGCGGGGCGAACGAGGCGAGCAGGGGGGTGAACAAGGCGGGCGAACAAGGCGGGCGAACGAGGCGAGCGGGGGGGTGAACGAGGCGAGTGGCGAACGAGGCGGGCAAACGAGGCGAGTGGGGGGTGAACGAGGCGAGCGGACGAACGAGGCGGGCAAACAAGGCGAGCAAACGAGGCGAGCGGGGGGGTGAACGAGGCGAGTGGCGAACAAGGCGGGCGAACGAGGCGAGTGGGGTGTGAACGAGGCGAGCGGCGAACGAGGCGGGCGAACGAGGCGGGCGAACGAGGCGAGCGAACGAGGCGAGCGGGGGGGTGAACGAGGCGAGCGGCGAACGAGGCGGGCGAACGAGGCGAGCGGGGGGGTGAACGAGGCGGGCGAACGAGGCGAGCGGGGGGGTGAACGAGGCGAGTGGCGAATGAGGCGGGCAAACGAGGCGAGCGGCGAACGAGGCGGGCGAACGAGGCGGGCGAATGAGGCGGGCGAACGAGGCGAGCGGGGGGTGAACAAGGCGAGCGGCGAACGAGGCAAGCGAACGAGGCGAGCGGGGGGCAAACGAGGCGAGCGGGGGTGAACGAGGCGGGCGAACGAGGCGAGCGAACGAGGCGAGCGGGGGGTGAACAAGGCGGGCGAACAAGGCGGGCGAGCGGGGGGTGAACGAGGTGAGTGGCAAACGAGGCGAGTGGGGGGTGAACGAGGCGAGCGGACGAACGAGGCGGGCAAACAAGGCGAGCAAACGAGGCGAGCGGGGGGGTGAACGAGGCGAGTGGCGAACGAGGCGAGTGGGGGGTGAACGAGGCGAGCGGCGAACGAGGCGGGCGAACGAGGCGGGCAAACGAGGCGAGCGAACGAGGCGAGCGGGGGGGTGAACGAGGCGAGCGGCGAACGAGGCGGGCGAACGAGGCGAGCGGGGGGGTGAACGAGGCGGGCGAACGAGGCGAGCGGGGGGTGAACGAGGCGAGTGGCGAATGAGGCGGGCAAACGAGGCGAGCGGGGGGCGAACGAGGCGGGCGAAAGAGGCGGGCGAATGAGGCGGGCGAACGAGGCGAGCGGGGGGTGAACGAGGCAAGCGAACGAGGCAAGCGAACGAGGCGAGCGGGGGGCAAACGAGGCGAGCGGGGGGTGAACGAGGCGAGCGAACGAGGCGAGCGAACGAGGCGAGCAGGGGGGTGAACAAGGCGGGCGAACGAGGCGAGCGAACGAGGCGAGCGGGGGGGGTGAACGGGGCGAGCGGCGAACGAGGCAAGCGAACGAGGCGAGCGGCAAACGGCGGGCGGGCATCAGCGAGGATCCGAGGCCGCGGGGAAGACCCAGGGAAGGTTCCTTCGACCGCCTAGCAGCTGATCTGCTCGGTAGCGCAAGGAGCCGAAGATGGGGTTTCCCCTTTGCATGGGCGGCTGGGAAACTCCAATCTTCGGCTCCTCGCTGCTGCTGCGCTACCGAGCAGATCAGCTGCTAGGCGGCCGAAGGAACCTTCCCAGGGTCTTCCCCACCTCCCACACGCAAACCCCACCATCTGCGCACGTGCGGCCATGAAAAAAAATGGCACGCATGCGCAGATGATGTTTTTACTTCCGGAACCCTACATCGCGAAAAATCGATTATCGCGAGGGGTCCTGGAACGGAACCCTCGCGATAATCGAGGGATCACTGTATATATAATTTGTCCACTAATATAGGAAGTGACTGGTTTCATGGTTTACTAACTCTTAATATGGCTTGCTTGATTTTGGCTTAGTGGGATCATAAAATCTTCATTATTGTGTAACATTATGTAATTTTAACCACTACACTACAGTTTACATGGTGACTTTAAAAATCATATTTTGATAATAGAAACCTGCTTTATTTTCCAGAGAATAGAAAATTATATAAATATGCCTCTTTAAAGGAGATGGGAGTTTAGAAATGTGAAAAATAAATACAATAAATAATAAAATGTTTTTATTTCCCAGCAAAAAAATAAGATCAATAAATTGGGAGAGATAATAATCACTTCTGAAGTGAGTCGCTATCAGATGAGGAATATGGCAGACTGCTTACAAAAGATCAGGAACATGATTGAAGAATCCACTGTGAGTCCCCATGTTATGTCTGAAGAAACTGCTGATATGATCAGAAAAAGGTAAATTTGAGACCAAAATAACAGGTGACTGAATTAGAATTCCTTTGGACATAAGAACTTGATCCATATACACCAGGATGCTCCCTTAGGCCGAAATGGAGCCATTTGTAATTAAAACAAGAACTTCTTGTTTGAGTAGGCAGTTTTGAGTATCTACAGTTTAATATATCATAATAAGACAGTCTAGTTGTTAATTTTTCTTAATTTCAATTAGAGAAGGAAAGAAACATTTTTTTGCTAATTTTGGATGGCACATGATCAATAGGAACATTATACATTTAAAATACTGATTAACCTAGACATTGTTTAAAACCAGCAATTCTGCCAATTATATTCAGATTGTATAAATGTGATATACAGCTGGTTCCGCACAACAAAGTAAGCCATAAAGTGACTTGCCTTGCTTTAACTAAAGATAAAAGTGAAATATGAAACTAAATATGATTTTTTTTCAGTTTGTAAACTTTTATTTGTATGTTAGCCTTATATGTGGACCACATCCTGATAGCTTGTTCAACAAACATGGCTTAACAACTTGGTTTTAGCATACTGACATAAACAGCCCTATTCATGAACAATCTCTATTTCAGATCTTGATATAAATAACAGATACACAATTTCTGATAGTAATCAAAAACATTTCTCAGAAAATCTTTTTTTGGAAAATTAACCACAATTAAAAGCATTTTTGCATTTAAGATGCTTTAATTTTAAAATACATTATAAAAATTGCAGAGTGAGAAATGTAAACATTTCTCTGCTGCTGTGTTCCTTGAGCAGCATCTTTTTCAAAATTGCCATTTGAATTAGAAGACTCTTCTTCACTTATGCTAGTAAAAAGTTCTGCCCAGATCAAACTTAAAAATAAATCCCCTTTGCTTTCTCCTGGTAATTTATACTTGTATAAAACATGGGTGTGGCTCTTGCTGGGTGCAGGACAATTCAAATTATTTTGGGGTCTTTTGGAACAGAAAAAACTTGACAACAAAGCATTTCGTTAAAGTTTAATAAAATTAGTCTCTGTAATGAATGGGCAAGCATTTCTCACCACCATTTACTAACTGTACTCACTTCAGTTGAATCAAGATTGACAGCTAATTCAACAGCTCCCTCTAAACCAACATGCTTTCTTTCTTGAAGTTTAATTTACTTATACATTGTTGTTATGTTGTTGTAATATGTGCTATATTTATAACTCCCAAGGGAGAGGCAGATTTTCCTTTATCACATGCTCCCTAAAGCTTCTGCTTCTTGAGGGAATGTAGAATGTAAATTTTAGTTTTCTATTACCATTCTTGTATATTTCTGTGATTGGCCAGTATAG
>NW_027248752.1:17500-20238 GCF_031021105.1 Erythrolamprus reginae | reverse complement strand
GCGGGAAGCCACCGTCTCGTTCGGGGAACGCGACCTGGGAAGCCCCGCGCCTCGCCGACAGACCGGCGCGGGGCCCCGGGGCCGCCCGCGACCGGTAGCGGCACCGGTGTACCCAATCGCGCGCCGGCAGCGCGCAAACCGTTGGCGGACCCCCGGACCTCCAGCCGGTCCCATCGGGGCGCCGGCCGGGCGGAACTGGATCCCAACGAGGTGAGCCCGATCCCGGGCCTCGGCCGAAACCTGGGCGGCGGCCCGGACCCCCGGGCAGCTCCGCGGACGGTGCTCACACCGGTCTACCGGGCCTCTCGGCGCCCCGAGCGCCGGCGCGGGAAGCCACCGTCTCGTTAGGGGAACTCGACCTGGGAAGCGCCTGCAGCGCGCAAACCGTTGGCGGACCCCCGGACCTGCAGCCGGTCCCAGCGGGGCGCCGCCCGGGCGGAACTGGATCCCAGCGAGGGGAGCCCGGTCCCGGGCCTCGGCCGAAACCTGGCCGGCGGCCCGGATCCCCGGGCAGCTCCGCGGACGGTGTTCACACCGGTCTACCGGGCCTCTCGGGGCCCCGGGCGCCGGCGCGGGAAGCCAACGTCTCGTTAGGGGAACTCGGCCTGGGAAGCGCCGCGCCTCGGTGACGGACCTCGCCCGTCGCGGCGCCGCCCGCGACCGGTAGCGGCACCGGTGTACCCAGTCGCGCGCCCCCAGCGCGCAAACCGTTGGCGGACCCCCGGACCTGCAGCCGGTCCAAGCGGGGCGCCGGCCGGGCGGAACGGGATCCCAGCGAGGGGGGAGCCCGGTCCCGGGCCTCGGCCGAAACCTGGCCGGCGGCCCCGGGTCCCCGGGAAGCTCCGCGGACGGTGCTCACACCGGTCTACCGGGCCTCTCCGACCCCGTGCGCCGGCGCGCCAAGCAAGCGTCTCGTTCGGGGACCTCGGCCGCGACGCGGCGTCTGGATCAACGGCCTCGGTTTGGCAGCTCGGGGCCGTCCGCGAACGGTAGGCGTACCGGTCTACCGGGCCTATCCCAGTCGTGCCCCTTGAGCGGGGATACCGTTCGCCGACCTCGGACCTCCACTCGGTCCCAGCGGGCCCCCGGGAAACTCCTCGGACGGTATTCGGACCGGTCTACCGGGCCTCTCCGACCCCGGCCGCCGGCGCGGGAAGGCGGCCTCTCGTTCGGGGACCCCGCACGGGCGCGCGGAACGGGAACGCGGCCTGGGCGGCGCCGGCGGACCCTGCCCGTCGACTCTGTGACGGCGCGGGGCCCCGGGGCCGTGCGCGGACGGTAGTCGTTCCGGTCTACCGGGCCTCTCCGACCCGGCGGCCGGCGCGGGAAGACGGCGTCTCGTTCGTACCCGTCGCGGGGAGCACGTGCCGCGTTGTGGGACCGTCCGCGAACCGGTCTACCCGGCCGATCCCAGCGCGGGCCGCGGGTGCCGTCGTTGCGCGGTAGTGGCCCCGGTCTACCGGCCTGAGCCGAGCGCTGACGGAAGCCTGGCCTGTACAGCTCCCGCCCCCCCCAGCCCCCTGTCCGCCTGTCTGTCTCTGTCTCTCTCTCTCTGTGGCTTGGAGTGTAAGGTGTTGAGGTTTGGTGACGGATTCCATTTCGTCTCCATCCATCCTTGCCATTGCTGAGACATGAATTCTCCACCACGATCTCCCAATGGGGATCGATTGAAGACGTGTGCAGCAAAGTCTTCGAAGATCTGAAAGGCCAGAGGATTTTTGTTTCGTTACATACGCAAAACCGTATCTAGGATAATTATCAAGCATAGTTAAGAAATACTTGAAAATTACCTTTAGTAGGTCGAAATGGACCGACAATGTCGGTATGAGCCCCCCCTCCCCCCCGAAAAAATAATAATAATAATAATCCGTGCACACAAACGTGTGGCACGTTTGCCAATAGGGGCTGCTTTGGATACCAACGGAACAATCCAAGTAAATTTCGCAACTACTACTATCAACCATTGACAAATTCAGGCATCTTGGATAAAACTGCAAAGGATGCATGGCCCAAACGACGATGCCAACGGTGAACACATCTGGAATGAAAAGATTAGTAGTTAGTCAGTACAGGTTTAACGTTTGCAACGTTATGCGGAACCTCAGGTTGGTTCTTTGATCAACCTTTTGAACTTCATCGGCTCTAGGAGCCTTCGTTTCTGCAGTAGCAACAGGTTTGGCTCTCTCTCTCTCTCTCTCTCTCTCTCTCTCTCTCTCTCTCTCTCTCTCTCTCTCTCTCTGCACCTTGGAACTTTTATACTTGCTTCAATTTTCATCTGGGGTTTTGCCTTTAAGTAGTAAACACCTCTAATTGGAAAAGCACGAGCAACAACTGTCTCGTTCTTGATAACGTGGAGTTCTTTTTCTAAGAGCATAAGTCTTCGTTTAGATGATACATACTGAGTAAGTTACTTGCAGCTTCCGGAATGTATAGAACACGTGGAATCGTTTGGTCTAATTCTTTTACGTAAGCAGTTTCCCTTCTCCTTCAACTTTGCATAGGTGATTTGACCCTGAATGTAGTTCTTTTATGTCAGTCTTACGTAGTTCTGTGAAAAGTTCTCTTTGGCAAGTAACGTGAAAAGCGGCTCCGCTATCTAAAGTCCATAAACGTCGGATGTCATGCTCTGGATCTGACTGTGGAACGTTGTTCGGGACCAAAGAACCGACGGAAGGACGTGGTTCACTTCTGGAACCTCGTTGAGATGATCTGTCGGAGTTGCTGGAGCTTCTGCGCCT
>NW_027248751.1:2500-20310 GCF_031021105.1 Erythrolamprus reginae | reverse complement strand
GAATTCTACACTGTTGGTTCCCCAGACACATTTGTCAGGCTTAATTCTTAACCCTTTGTCCTGCAGTCTCTGAAGTACTTCCCTTATTCTTTTGTTTAGCTGTTCTTGGTTTCCCCCTGCAATTAAGATGTCATCAAAATAGGGAATGGCCCCTTTTATCCCAGATAACAAACGTTCCATTATGCTTTGAAATATCCCTGGGGCTATGCTTACTCCAAACTGTAGTCTGGTACATTTAAAGGCACCCCTGTGGGTCACAATTGTTTGCGCGTTTGCTGTTGGTTCATCGACAGGCAATTGTTGATAAGCTTGTGCTAAATCGATCTTTGCAAACCTTTTCCCTTCCCCCAGGGAGTGAAGGAGCTGTTGTACCACTGGAATGGGGTAAGGGTGATGTTGGAGGGCTTTATTTAGCGTAGATTTATAGTCAGCGCAAACCCTTAAAGAGCCATCTGGTTTTAGAGGCGTGACTATGGGTGTTTCCCATGGCCCCTGCTCCACAGGAACTAAAATGCCTTGGCTTATGAGCTTATCCAGCTGCAGGTCCAGTTTGGGGAGGAGCGGAAGGGGTACCCTGCGAGGTTTGAGCCGAACCGGCGGGACCTTGGGGGTCAATAGAAAACGAGATAGGGGGCCCTTTATACGATCCCAAGGTGGGGCTAAACATATCTGGGAATTCTTGTAAAAAGTTAGGCATGCTATCAGAGTTAACAGTACAAATACCAGAAATTTCAATTCCCAAAGGTTCCATCCATGCCAACCCCAGGAGAGAGTGTTTAGCTCCTGTAACAACAATCATAGGCAGGGTACATTTAACATTCTTAAACACGATAGGTACATTCACTTTTCCCAGAACAGAGATTATTCCCCCTTGAAAATCTCTAATTACCAATGAGGTTTGCAATAGCTCAGATTTAGAGAGGCTAGGCATGTACAATTTAAGCTTCTCCCAAGGCATAATGGTGTATTTAGACCCCGTGTCAAGCTCCATAGAGCATGGCTTGTTGTTCAAAAGTAGTGAAATTACAATCTTGCCCCCATTTTTTGTTGCCGTGTTATTCACGGAAAATTGAGTGTTACCTCTTGAGTAGTCGCGGTTAGCGGTTAAGTAGTTCTTTCGGCCGGAAAAACGGAAAGGTCGGTTTTCCCGCGGTTGAGGTGTTTGATCCTGGAGGTGTTGATGGCGAGGAGTGGAGAAGGTTCCCTTCGGTACAGATGCTCTGCAGGCTTCGGTGATATGGCCGCGACGGTTGCAGCGGCGGCAGATGGCGTCCCGGAAAGGGCATCCTTGGTGTGGATGGTCTCCTCGGCAGCCGGCGCAGGGGGCGGCGGGGTGAGGGTATCTGGGTTGTCTCGGCTGGTCTTGCAGCAGGAAACAGCTGTCCACGTTGCGAGCTGGTGGGCTGAGGTCGTCTGGGTCCTCGGCGCGGGAAAACATGGAGTCTATCTTGGCGATGACTTCTCTTTTGTCGTGTTCCTTCAGCTCTTTGGCAGCGGCGTCGGCGACCTCCGCGGTTTGTGCCAGCTTTATTACTGCCTGTAGGGTCGGTTCGTCTTTGGTGAGGAGTTTGTTCCTGACCGAGGCGTTTCTCATGCCGAAAACTAAGGCATTGGTGAGGCGAGCTTCCGGGTTGTCAAACTTGCATTTCGCAAGCACCGTTCGAAGTCGCGTTGCAAATTGGTTGATGGATTCTGATTCGAGCTGAGCCATTCTGGAAAACTGGTGCTGGAAAACCATGGCTGGTTTTGTTGGCTTGAAATGGCTCGCGAGCTTGGCTTGCAGGACGTCCCAAGCGACGGATCTGGCTGGCAGCGGATCGGTGAGAGTCTGGGCGAGGCCGAGGATTTCTGGACCGCAGTAGTTCAGGAAGATGGCCCGTTTTCGTTCGGCGTCGGCGTCCCTTATTCCCGCTGCCTCGAGGAAGATCTCGAAGTTGGCTAGGTAGTCGTCCCAGGAGGTTTTCTCGGGATCGAAGAACTCCGGAGCCCGGCCGATTTGGAGGTTGTTCATGTTGCACGCGTGGTTTCTTTCGTCCGTCGTCGCCAGTGAAGTAGACCCAGAGACAGGGTTAGGTGAGAACGGTACCTTTATTCAGCTCAGAAAAGGTAAGTGACTTTCAGCGAGTACCGTCTGCTCTACCTGGGAGAAACCGCTCCTTTTATACATTTGCGGTTCCCGCCAGAGAAAGAGCAGGCGCGTCTGAGCCAATCAGGAGCGACTTCCTGATTCTGGCTCAGACAGCGTTTCCACGAGGAACAAACTATTTACAAGGATACAAAGTAGCCATTACGGATACAACACTTTGTTTTGGCACGGTTCAACATCAAAGGACTTTCGGGTGAGAGTAATTTGTCTCCTCTCGGAGCTTGTGTTTCAAGACTGTTCATAAACTTGATTGTGTGTGTTTAAAACTTCTTCTGAACTCACTATGGGCTAATTGCCAATAGTCCGGCATAACACACACACACACGCACACACACACACAGAGAGAGAGAGAGAGATTTAAAAAACTGTATTTGTTTGTAACTTTCAATGGGGCAAAATAGTGCCTCATAAGGCACATTTTTAGAATCAATGTACTTCAGATGTGCTAACGTAAATAATATATCCAAAGTCTGGGACCCAACACTCCCATGGGATTGGAAGGTAGTAAAGTTCTGTCTATTTCAATATAACTGAGCCTTCTGACTACAGTTTCCAGAGACCGGTAAGCATGTGAAATAAAGATAGATAGGAACAGAATATCCCTGCACACTTTCTGGTCTTCTCTGGTCCCTGCACCCAATTGCGACCATGGCCAAAATTTGAAATCTCTTAATGGTGATAGGCAGTGAAGGAAGGACAAGGGACCAACTCAATTGTTGTCTTGTGAGGAAAGGCCAGTAGGGGAGTGCTGGCAATGTATGGATAAACAGCCTTCCTCACTGGAGAGAGGGTGCTCTTAGGACATGCAAGGATGTAAAATAGGATGTAGTTTTCCTTGTGGTCCATGGCTCACTTTTTCATCCTCCTGGAAAAATGGAGGCGGTTCCAAGAATCAGCAGAGGAGGAGAAATAATTTCCAATAAACCCTGCCAGCTCCCCACAGACAACCTCAAGTGGAAAGCCAAAGTTGGAAATCTTTCCCACTCTCACTGTTTCTTTGCCTTCTTTTGTTCATTTAATTTCTCATTGTAGTTAGGAAATGTCTCTGAAAAAATTATACAATGGGTCATGGATTATCTAATATTTTATTAAATGAAAAGAATTGATCTATCTTATAATTTCAAATGTAACACCCTTTATATACCACATGGTATTGGACAATGGCTCCAATTTGTGTCCCATATCTACTCCCAAACGTAACAACTTAATGGAGATGAATGAAATCTAGTGGGGAAAAATGAAATTTTGATATATTATATCAAAGTTTCAAAATTTTATCTGTTATACACTCAAAATGTAGTCCTTAATGGAACTGCATCTACATGGAGAGAAGTAAACAGTGGGTTACCCTAAAGTTCTGTCTTAGGTCAGTACCTTTCAAGATCTTCATGAATGATTTAAATCAGGGAATAGAAACTTGCAGATAACAATAAGCTGGCAGGAATGGTCATTCCACCGCCCCCTGAAATAGGCTCAATGATCCAGAAGAATCTTGACAGATTTGAATAGGCCCTAGCTGACAAAATAAAATTCAGTGGGTGAGAAGATTTTATAATTAGGTGAGAAAAACTATATGTACATGCATAGAATAGGTGTACCTGACTCAATAGCAGTAACTACAATAGCAGTAACTACAATATCTTACTGGGCAATCACTTAGATATGAGCTAGCAGTGTGCTGCAGGTACCAAAAAAGCCAATGCAATCCTACGCTGCACCATACATTGGTTTTACCAGTGCAGTATATGATCACTTCAAGATCACTAGTTCTTGAAATCATTCTTCTGTTGATGCAACATAGGATTAGCTTTCTTTGACAGTTTGACACTGATGTGGTGGCCTACAAGGAAACATAGATCTTTCTCATAATTGCTGTTATTGAAACAGGTATCACCTATCTGTTCATTTTTTTTTGCCTATATTTATTTTTTTTACTGTTCTCACCATTGAATTGAATTTTGCTTATTGGGTCCCAGTCAAGGTCTTTCAAGATCCTTCTGAATCTTGAATTTATAATTTGAACTGTTATCTATTGCCTCAAGTTTGATATTGTTTGAAAATTTGATGAGTTTTCTTTCTACACCCTCATGTAGATAATTTATGAAGACGCTGAAGAGGACTGACTTAAGATATTCTTCCGTCCATATAGAGGTAGTTCCATTGAGAACTATTTGAAGAGTAAGGCTGGTCAGTCAGTTGTCCATCTGATGTGGTACTATCTATCCTACCTTGTCCTATCTTACCAAGAAATAGTCAAATGCCTTATTATTTCTATAAGCTCTTTTGATGTAGAACATACCTGAGTAAATATCAGAAAAATCTTAGTGGAACAGCTGAACAGTTAAATTTTGGAATTATAACATTCACTTTAATTGATGGCAGGTTTGAATGTGATTGGTTAATTCTGAATACAACTACCCCTCTACTTATAAGAGGGTATAAACACTTATGCAGCCAATTATAGTTTAAAAAAAAAAATATTTTCCAACTAAAGAATTTCACTTTATTTTTCGATTGAATTTTACATGTTATACTTAAAGTGGAAAGAAATCTGAAGTGATTTATCTTAGTCTGATTATTTTTACATTATAAAAACCTGGCATTTTGACATTCATGTATACGCTTTCTATATCTACTGTAATCCTCCCTCTATCCTCCATCCTTCTATCCATCCACTAATTCCTAAGATTTTTTTTCTAGATCCTCTTTTCTCAAATGGATAAAATTGTAATTATTTGACTCAATAGTTTAAATGAAAACACCTTATTCTTTTGCAGTAACCAGTTGGCATTCTCATATGGCTCAAGAAAGACCATCTCTGAGACCGCCTTCTGCCACACGAATCCTAGCGACCGATTAGGTCCCACAGAGTGGGCCTTCTCCAGGTTCTGTCAACTAAACAATGTCGGTTGGCGGGCCTCAGGAGAAGAGCCTTCTCTGTGGCGGCTCCAGCCCTCTGGAACCAACTCCCCCCGGAGAGTAGAACTGCCCCTACTCTCCTTGCATTTCGTAAGCTCCTTAAAACCCACCTTTGTCATCAGGCATGGGGGAACTGAGACATCTCCCCCGGGCATATACAATTTATGCATGGTATGTTTGTATGTATGTTTGTTTAGTAAATGGGGTTTTAAAATATTTTAAACTATAATTTAGATTTGTCATGAATTGTTTTATTCTGTTGTGAGCCCCCCCCCAAGTCTGCGGAGAGGGGCGCCATACAAATCTAATAAATAAATAAATAAATAAATAATGTCAATTCTTTAGCTTTTCAGAATTTAATTTGTTTCTGCTGCACCAAATATTTTTATGCAACCATGAATTTATTTAATATCTACAGATTACTTTTATATTTAGCAGTGCATAGAAAAATTGATTCGAAACTGGTTTTGGCATCCAGGCCCCACTTCACTATACCTAGATGAAATGTTTTGTAGTCCATGATATTGTCTGGTCGACTTCCGGTTTGGAGGAGACCGCATCGGGATCTCTTCGGCAGCGCTCTGCCTTGGGATCCTTTCTACCCCCTCCGAAGGTCGCATTTGCGATCGGATCGAGCCCGGATGGCCCGATCCCAGAACAGGGGGCTCCCCTCTGCCCGAGGAGCCGTCGCCAGGACTCCGGAGGCAGCGGTTCACCCCGCAGCTTCGGAGACGGGAGAACCGCTCCTCTTTCCATAAGAGGATCGGCCAGCGCTTTCTCCCCTCACCCAGCGGGAAGGAGAAAAAAGCCTAAGAAGTGAAAGTGTTAAACTAATTTGACCGGGAAAGAATACTGCAGAGAAAGGACCTAAGGTAAAAAAAACCCTCTTTTTGTTTCGTGTTTAAAAGCAGAAGATCCGATCGTGAAAGTTCTAAGTGAAAGTTTTTTTTTCAATAAGGCGAAAGTGAAAGTTTTTTCCTGTTTGGATTCATCCGCAAATAACAGCCGGACTTAACTTTTTCACTTTCATTTTTTCCATCTTGAACTTGAACTTTGGAATTTAAAAAATATTTTTTTTACTTTATGGATTAACAAAATAACTCAAATTTGATATGACTATTTAGAAAATTTAAATTGCTAAAGGGAATCACTAGTGATGATTAGACTTCGTTTTTGATAGATTGCTAAAAACATAGTGTTCCGGGCTTAAATTCTGAAAGTGGAGGAACACACTCTTGCTGCCTTTTTTTCATCTTGTTGTTTTTTTTCACAACAATGAAATAACTTAATAACCATAAAATAAATGGAAATCAGAAGTGACTGAAACCTTTCCCTTGGACTATTTACTCCTGGATTAACCTATCTGGATTACTTGCTGAGCTTTTTTTGGATTGTTTGCTGACTCCTTTTGGATTATTTGCTGAGAACTTTTTAACATCTGCCTTGCTGTACGAAATTTAACCTGACTCCATCTTGGGATTTATTTCTTTGCTCCTGCCTTGAACTTGGAAAATAAACTGACTCCATTTCAAATACAAGAAAACTACTAATTTGTCTTTCCCTTTGAACCTGAAATTGAAATTAAACATAACTTTATCTTTTGAGACCTGGACTTACATCCTTATCTCCTAGCAAAACTACAGGACCTATAAGAAGAACATAAGTATATAATACTGATATTGTGTTTTTTGAATAATTATTCCTTTCTTCTTGTTTCTTCTGTGCACTGTTAGTTCTAAAAGAAACCTGAGTTGAAACATATGCATTGTTAACAAACCTTGGTCCCCTGCTCTATTTTAATTAGCTGAATTAAAATAACACCTCCTTTCTGTTTTTTAGTTCCCCTAAAACAATTTCTTTCACTTCTTTTATTAATTTTATTAATTTTCTCCTCTTTTTTCTCTCCCTTTCCTTTTTCTTTTTCATAAATTTTCTTTTTCAGGTTCTCTTTTATTTTTTTAATGAATAGCTAATATTTTTCCTTTCTTTTTCTTTCTTTTATTTTTACACCTGCTTTTCTTGGCATTGCATATTTAGAGTATTAAAAATCACAATAATTTCGTTGGCAACTGTTGGTAATTGAATTATATTTTAAGGGAAATTGTCAAAAATAGTTTGATAGATTTGGAATTTATAGGAATTCTTTTCCTTTTACTACATATGATTGGAAATTAATTTAAACCAATTTAAATTTTAAAGAGTGGATTCAAATTAGACAATGTCAAATACTTCAACCCTTGTTAAAACAGTCAAAAAACAAACTACATCAACAACCCCCTCTCCACAACTGTCACCGCACCCCTCTCTGTCGCACCAGGTGTTAACTATGTCTACAAAAGACAAAGACAAAGAAAAAACAATGCAGTCCAATTTTGCAACACTACAAGAAACTTTGAACACTTTGAAGGACTTTATGTTTAAATCTCAAGAAGATGCTACTCAACAAAGAGAGGCCATAAAAGAGGATGCAACACAACAAAGAGAAGCTATAAAAGCAGACTTGGCAGAATTCAAAGCGGAGATGGCCCAATTGAAAGTTGACATGGGTGAGATGAAAGACCAGATAAAGGAGATCCAACAAACACTGAAAGAAAGTGATGACCGAGTCAAAAAAGTTGAAGTGAAATCTGATAAAAATGAAAAAAGAATGGACTACCTTGAAGGGAGAGCTGATGAAAGATACAGAAGATATGATGAATCAATCATTCAGCTGGAGATGCAACGAGCTTCGTATGGACTTCGATTTCAGAATATAAAAGAGGAAAAAGATGAAGATTTAAAAATGACTATGGCGGAAACTATTGGAGGAATACTCCAAGAGGATCCTGCAGCACTACTGAAAGAAATCGATGAAGTATACAGAATCTCGAATAGCTACATCCGTCGCCACCACCTCCCGAGAGAGATACACATTAAGTTCACAAGAAAAGCGCTGCGAGATGACATACTCCACTATTCAAGAAACTCCCAACCTCAACACCAAGGAGTTGACATAAAAATACTAAAACAAGTTCCAAGAAGTGTCAGAGAAAGCAGAAGAGATTATCACTTTTTAACCAAAATCTTGATTAAAGAAAATATCACTTACCGCTGGCTTATTCCACAAGGTCTCTCTCTGACATGGCGTTCTACAAGATACAAACTGGAAAATGTAGAACAAGCTATGTATTTTTTTGAAAATAGTGGTATCAGCCATTTGGACCATACAAATGAGCAACAAGTGGTCCAACAACAACTAGCTCAACAGCAACCAGGGGAAAAATTACCAATCCAGCAAGAAGAAGATCTGGGGGCTACTGCTCAAGTAATAGAGCAGGACCAAGGTGCCAGAAGAGTTCAACCTCAGCGAGAAACCAAAAAACCTACCAAATGACAACAAGTAAAGATTTAAAAAAAAATTTCTGTAAACGTCAATGGACTTAATGAACCAAGGAAAAGGAAACAAATTTTTTCTAAAATTAGAAATCAAAATGCTCAAATTACAATATTACAAGAAGTGCATATTAAAAAAAATAACCAAAAATTACTGTTGAATCCAAAAATTGGAAAAATGTATGCTGCATTAGCAGATAAAAAAAAAAGAGGTGTAGTGATGTATGTTGAGAACTCTATAAATTCCAAACAAATATTTAAGGATAATGAGGGTAGAATATTGATTGTACAAGTTGATATTGAACCTAGACCTTTGGCTGTTGTTTCTATTTATGCCCCTAATGAAGATCAAATGACATTTTATAAAAATTTGCACCAAACAATAATAGACCTAGCTATTGAAAATGTATTAATAATAGGTGATTTTAATGCTATCGCGAATAGACAATTAGACCACTCAGGGGGGGGGAGGTAACAATAAAAGGAAAAGAAACAAAAAGACAAGAAGGAATTTGCTACCTAGTACTTTTCAAAAAATGAAAGGGGAATTATTGTTAAATGATATTTGGAGGGAAAGATATCCCCATAAGAGACAATATACTTTTTACTCTAACCCCCACAAAATATGGACAAGAATAGACATGATATGGGCACCAAAAACGGTCGCAGAACAAATAAGAGAAGTAGAGATAGATGCTAATACGTGGGCCGATCACAATCCAATAGTGGTTTTTATGAGAATGAATAATAAACAGAATAATTGGCGGATGAATAGAAATATATTGAATAATAAGAAATATAAGGATTGGATCAAAAAGGAATTAAAAATATTTTTTGAAATCAACAAAACTTCAGAAACTACGCCACAGAACTTATGGGATACAGCTAAAGCTTATATAAGAGGATTAACAATATCTTATATTGCAAAATATAACAAGGAAAATAAATTAAAGTATGCACAATTAATAAATGAATTGAAACAATTAGAATTTTTATCACAGCAACACACTAAGAACAGAGATTTAAAAACAGAAATAAATGTAATTAAACATAAAATAAGAATTATAGAACAAAACCAAATAACTGAAAAAATTAAGAGAGCAAAGCAACACTATTTTGAACATGCAAATAAACCAGGCAGATGGTTAGCATATAAACTTAGAAAACAGCGCCAATCAAAATTAATTAAAAAACTACAAGACAAAGATGGTACAATAAAATACGATACAGAAGGAAAGGCAGACATTGTCTATAATTTTTATAAAGATCTATATGCCAAAGATAATGTTAGTGAAGATGAAGTATTTAACTATTTACAAGCTTTAAAATTACCACAAATAACAGAAGACCAACAGGCCACCATGGATGGACCAATAACAATGGAAGAACTCCTAACAACAATTAAAAAACAGAAAAGCAACAAGGCCACAGGCCCAGACGCTATACCGGCAGAATGGTACAAGATAGAAAATGAAACAATAAGAAGCTACATGTTAGAAACTTTTAACCTATGTAGACTTGAGGGTAAAATTCCTAAATCTTGGTCAGAATCACTGACAACTTTAATACACAAACAGGGCACAGACCCAGAAAAAATTAAAAACTATAGGCCCATATCATTATTAAATGTAGATTATAAGATATTTATCGCCATTTATGCAGACAGACTCAAAAGAGTTATAAATGGAATGATACACCAAGACCAAAATGGGTTTTTACCAGGGAGACAAATTAAAAACAATCTTAGAACAGTAATAAATACATTAGAGTATTATGAACAATATCCAGGCAAGACAGCATCTTTAATGTTTCTAGACGCTCAAAAGGCCTTTGATAATGTCAATTGGATATTTATAAAAATGCAATTAAATAAAATGAGATTTGGCCCAAAATTTGTTAACTTAATAGATACTATATATTCAAAACAAACAACTAACATAATATTGAACAACAATCAACTACCAACACTCGATATAAATAAGGGAGTTCGACAAGGTTGCCCTATATCACCATTGTTATTTATCATGATTCTTGAAACTCTATTAATTAAAATAAGAGCGGATCCCAAAATAAAAGGTTTAACTGTAGGAGATGAAACTTATAAAGTCCAAGCCTTTGCAGATGACTTAACGTTCATAATTGAAGAACCGATAATAACAGTTCCCACTTTACTGCAAGCTATTGAACAATATGGAAAGGTAGCAGGTTTAAAGATAAACAAAAGTAAAACATATTTTTTGACTAAAAATATGAATAAAACACAAGAAATTAAATTAGAAAGCATCTCTGGAATAAAGACTGTAAAAAAAGAAAAATACTTAGGAATAAATTTAACAGCCAAAACAATAACATTAAAAAATGATAATTATACAAAATTACTAACAGAAATTAAAAAAGATTTAGCAATGTGGAATAATCTGAAAATATCATTGTTAGGAAGAATTGCAACAATTAAGATGAATATTCTACCCAAGATTTTATTTCTCTTCCAGGTAATTCCAATAAATCCAGGGGGAACTTTTTTTAAAACTTTAACAAACCTAGTTAAAAAATTCATATGGCAAGGGAAAAAAGCAAGGATAAAAATGAACTGCTTAGAAGATATCAAAGAAAGAGGAGGATTTGGCCTTCCAAATTGGAAATTATACTATCAGGCTGCCGCATTAACATGGCTTAGAGAGTGGATAACTCTAGAGAATAAAAGAATACTAAACTTAGAAGGACACGATCTTATGCTTGGATGGCACGCCTTTGTATGGTACGATAAGGAAAAAAATCATTCATATTTTAAAAGACATACATTAAGGAAGTATCTACTAGAAGTCTGGAAAGACATAAAGAAAAATCACTTTTTAAATATCCCAGAATGGCTAGCTCCCCTAGAAGCAATAACGCATCCAAAGTCCATAAAAGACAAGAAAATAACTTATAGATATAAAGAATTATTAAATGACCAGATGAAGCTAAAATCTAGGATTAAATTACAAGAAGAAGGGATAATAATAGACTGGTGGCACTATGCTCAGATTCGATCTAGATTCCAGAAGGATAAAACTCTTTATATTTTTAACAAAAGTAAGAATCTTTTAAGCAATCTAATTACTACCAATCCAACAAAAATGATAGGGAAAATATATAAATTTCTCATCGCTCATAAAAATATAGAGTTGACTTTAAAAGATACTATGATAAGATGGTGTAGAAATATTGGCAAGGAAATAGACATAGATACATGGGAGAAAGTTTGGATTAATAATTGGAAAATGACCAAATCAGTTTCACTAAAAGAAAATCAAATCAAAATGTTCTACAGATGGCATCTCCCACCAAATAGGATTGCAAAAATGTTTCCCAAAACATCCCCATTATGCTGGAAATGTAAGAAGGATATAGGAACCTATTACCATCAATGGTGGACATGTGGTAAAGCTAAAATATATTGGAAGATGATTGAGAAAATATTAAAAGAAATAATAAAGCAAGATATAGATAATACCCCGGAATTTTACTTATTAGGAGTTACCAATCAGACCTATAAGAAAGAAATTCTTTACTTAATTATACACATATTAACTGCGGCTAGAATAATATATGCGCAAAACTGGAAAGGGGAGGAAATCCCCAAGGAAGAAGAAGTTATAGCTAAAATACTAGATTGCGCTGAAATGGACATGATGACAAGAAGATTAAATGATCAAGAAGATACTAAATTTTATGAAACATGGAACAATGTTTATAAATGGATAGAAAAGAAAAAATAAAATATACATACTTATTTCTAGTTAACTTTTTGTATTTGTTTTTACCTAGGTGATAACAATATTAATACTAGTTTAAATGCTTTTTTTTTCTTTTTTGATATTTTTATGCAACCATGAATTTATTTAATATCTACAGATTACTTTTATATTTAGCAGTGCATAGAAAAATTGATTCGAAACTGGTTTTGGCATCCAGGCCCCACTTCACTATACCTAGATGAAATGTTTTGTAGTCCATGATATTGTCTGGTCACTGAAATCAATAGGGCTAAAAAAATTAAAACTTTTAAAACCATATATGTATCTTAAGGAAGTAAAAGTAGAATGTTTTAAGTCTTAAATATGCTTAACACACTTTTTGTAGTCCTGTACTTATTATGTATTACAGCCAAATCAAATGTTTACTTATTTTGGGCAGCATTATGGGCCAGCAGTCATATATTTGGGGATGAGAGAAGTGATCACATGCACTTGAATCATTTTTTTACAAGGATTTTTTTCCATTGTATAGGAAAAAGGCACTTTAATATTTTTCTCTTTTTTGGGAAAAAGTTTGCAACATTGCCAAGATATTTCAAACCAAAAATACTTCTGATGATGTTTGCTAAACTGGCATCATGAATTCAGAATATGTTCCTGCATCTAATATATGATAACTTACCATTTAAAAAAAAATTAAATAAATTGTATCATGCCAGATGATTTAAATTACCCTTGCACTAAACATTACTGAACTTCTGATATTACATAAACTCACAAAGGTACCAATCAGCTTGCTTCAGTGAAATACCATTGGGTTAATTACTCTGACTATGATGTTGTTAAGGCATATAATTGAATTTGGCTATTTCAAGAACACAGTAATAATTGTAAACATTGCCCTCGTCACTCCTCCTGTCTCCAGAGAATCTACTACTGCACACAATTATTTCTCATTTATTTTAGTCATTTACATGCTAGTTGAAGGTTCATCAAAAAGTAGCTGACAGTAAGGTTATAGATTCTATGGTTCAAATTTTGCTGCTTTGTGGAATTCAAAAAAGGACATTTTCAAGAAACTGGTAGGTTACAAACTATGTTAAAAAAGAGATATTAAAGTTTCATTTAATTTCTCTATACAATGAAAAAATCTTCATCTTCAACCACTTGGGAAGATCTGGAAAACCGCCTTAGGAATGAGTGGGTGGCGGGTGGGTGAATGCATGAATGGATGGATAAATAGATGGAAAATTTCCAGGAAGACTCACTTAAGGCAAACACTTCAAAAGTGTCTTATCATTTCATAAAGATTAACATATTTGTCATCAAATAAGCTCTTGTGGATTGCAACCTATTTCACCAAACTGAATGTTTCAAAGTACAACATAACAGTCATTTCATATTTCAGCATTTGACAGCCTATTACAATGCCTCATTGAAGAACACTATGTTATTGTGAGCGGTGGTGGAATTTTTTAAAAAATACTATTGGTTCTCTTGGTGTGGCTTGATGGGCCTCCCTGCAGTCTCCTGGGAGCGAAAACACCATGAGGGGCACCCACCCACACATACCCCGTGCCCTATTTTGGATCTAGTGGGCCTCCCTACACTTACCTGAGAGCCAAAATGGGGCATGTGTGAACTCCTAGAAGGGGTAGAGTGGGGCCAGTCGGAGGTGGTATTTGCCGGTTCTCTGAACTACTCAAAATTTCCACTACCAGTTTGCAAGAACTGGTCCGAACAGACTGAATACCACCTCTGATTGTGAGCCAATCCGAAAATGGGCAGTTGCTCACCTTTGGTTCAAAATATGTTCAAAACTTCAATTCAGAAGTTTTGAAGCTCCTAAATTTTTCAAATATATCAGAATGGTAAAATGGAGTTAAATTAATTCAGTTTTTCAAATGGATTTGAACTATCTATTGAATATATAAACAAATCAATTAAAATCATATCATGGTCAATTAGTATTCCACCATATCTATACCGATTAAGAAGAAATTAAAATCTCAGAGAGTTAAGTGACTGAGTGAGAACATTAGGTTTCTAAAATGAGGCTGGATATTGAAAACCTGAGCTATGAACTTTATTAATTAACAATGCCTTATGGATATAATTAAAATGTATTAGCTAATTAGCTAATAACAATAGCACTTACACTATACGATTCTATCGTGATTTACTGTACTCTCTAAGGTGGTATCAAACTAAATTTTATTGAGAACCACATCAGCATTACGTAATGCTTGACTTATGACCACTGTTGAATACTCTAAATAACGCTGTTAACTGTATCCAGGGAAAATATGTAAATAGCTCGCGCCTGATTGGTTGAGGCGCTGACAGCTCGTTTTGAGCGGGGAAAAAAAAGTATAAAAAGGAGCCGGTTTCCCTTGCCCAGCTGAGACGCGTTCCAGCTGGTAGTCACTTGTAAAAGAGCTGAAAATAAAGAACCGTCTCGTTACCCGCTGTGTCAAGACTCTTCAACCACAATTGAGCCTGACATTTTTGTTGTTAACTGAGACATTTGTTAAGTAATTTTTGCCTCAGTTTATGACCTTTCTTGCCATGGTTGTTAAATGAATCACTGCAATTGATAAGTTGGTAGCACAGTTATGAAGTGAATCTGGCTTTCCCATTGATTTCGTTTATCAAAAGCAAAAGCAGATCACTCGACCTAGGGACGCTGCAACTATCATAAATATGAGTCAGTTGCCAAGCAGCTGAATTTTGATCATGTGATCATGAGGAGGCTGCAAAGATCATAAATGTGAAAAGTGGTCATAAGTCACTTTTTTCAGCGTTGTAACTTTGAACAGTCATTAAATGAACTGTTGTAAGTCAAGGACTACCAGTATATACTATTAGGCCTACATTTCAAAATTAAGGCTCCACAACATCCCAGATTAAAATTATTCTTCCAGGCATTTTCATAATATAAACAGCATATTGGGGAGGGGGGTTCAATCAATTGACCCATTTCATTTCTGAGAAAGAGCCAAATTGCATTAGGTATTTGTTCTAATATTGTCATTTTCATTTGTGGCAGTCTGGGGGAAAGCCAAAGTGTTGAGGTGAATATACATTCCTGGATGTTGTGATGCACACTCTGACAATTCTCTCATGGATTTTATTTTATTTTTAAAATTAATTTTAACCAAAAGGGGTGAGGGAAATACCTTCAAGCATTTCAGATTTCCATACAAAGCCTAGGACTAACTCCTTTCTTTATTTTTCCTTCTTTCTTTATTGTTTAGCCCTTGGCCCATATCAAAGTGCAGAGTTTGAGAAACAAATTATTACTAAAATTTTATAAAAGCAATTTAAAATGGAATTGGATAAAATATGGTTTAAAATGAAATTGGAATAAAACACAATATTTTAAGATATAGGTAAAATATGATAAAATTATATTTCGGTGTCACCCTTGCAATCTATCCCAAAGAGTTCCACATATGCAGATCTCAACTGAACTATTTTGCGTATGTACCATGCTGTGTTAAATATTTTCAGATTCTTGCCACACATAAAGTAAGCTGTTTTGATATAGGACTAACTCAATACACAAACTGTACTCTATTGATATCTGGAGGTAATAAGATAACTTGCGAAAGTGTGAGGCATCAGCCATCTCAAGAAAAAACTATTTAAAAGTTGTTATAGCCACTGTAGAAAGTTTCTAGACAGAGTTTAGCCCAGAACTAGTCTCAAAATAAACTATCACACAAAACTGTTGTGGAGGTAACAGGCTTATGTTATTAAGAGGGCAGTTGGGGTGAGGTTGCAGTATTTTAAATATTTTATTTATTTGTTTGTTTGTTTGTTGGATTTGTATGCCGCCCCTCTCCGTGGACTTGGGGCAGCTAACAACAGTGATAAAAACAGCATGTAACAATCCAATACTAAAACAACTAAAAAACCCTTATTTATAAAACCAAACATACATACAAACATACCATGCATAAATTGTAGAGGCCGAGGGGGAAAGAATACTTCAGTTCCCCCATGCCTGATGGCAGAGGTGAGTTTTAAGGAGCTTACGAAAGGTGAGGAGGGTGGGGGCAATTCTAATCTCTGGGGGGAGTTGGTTCCAGAGGACTGGGGCCGCCACAGAGAAGGCTCTTCCCCTGGGTCCCGCCAAACGACATTGTTTAGTTGACGGGACTCGGAAAAGGCCCACTCTGTGGGACCTAACTGCTCGCTGGGATTCATGCAGCAGAAGGCGGACATTTATTTATTTATTTATTTATTTATTTATTTATTTATTTATTATTCGACTTCTATGCCACCCAATTCTGAAGGACTCATTAAATAGATTCCATTTGATACGACCCTTTGGAGGAATGACAAGTAAGACTTGGGGTGACAATGCCTTAATAAAGAAGCTTCTTTTTCATTCAGGGCATACAATTCCACATGAGGTAACAATGGACAGGACGAGAACTGAACCCGCCTTTCGACTGGGTTCCTGCCCAGCTGCTTGCACTCTCGTGGCTTCCTCTGCAAAACAAGGAATATGGGAACTCTGCAACCCAGGAGTCAGTTCGAATAACCAAGGCACAAAAGTCTAAAGGGTTGTTATTAGAAATTTTAAAATACATTTCCTACTCAATTCATTTGTTTCACTTCTTTCATTATATCAGTATGTCATTTCTACTTTAACAAATCAAAATAAATATAAATCATAATTACTCCATTATTTTATGCAAAAAGTATCCTCCATTAAAAAAAACCCAAAATATTAATATTCTTTCCTAATCTAGATATTTTCCACTATTGTTCTTAGTGTGATAGTCTTCCCTAATCTATAAACTCCACTGCCAATCCCAGTGTAATAATCTTCCCTAATATATGTGTCACTGTCATATCACTGCAATAATCTTCCCTATTCTAATTGTTTTCTCTGCTAAATGCAGTGCCATAATCTATATATTTCCCTAATCTATATATTATTCCTAATTCTAAATGTCTTTCACTATCAAACTCAGTGATAATCTTCCCTAATCTATTGATTTTAACTCTTTGTTGTTTCATCTGTCTTTCCTATATAATACCCAACATAATTAGTGCTAGTTATTATCCCAAATTAATCCTACTCCTGTTATTGTAACTCTCCTTGCTTATCTTTTCCCCTCCCTCCCACTTTATTTATCACCATAAATCAAATAAGCAATTTATAATTAAATCAATCAGAATAATAAAATTAAAAAGAGAGAAAGAAAAGCAAAGAAGAAAATAGAAAAAAGGTCATCCACAGATAATCATAATCATTACCGAATATATCATCTATGTTATGCGCAATAATCAAAGCTATTTTCAATTTTTTCATTTATAAGCCATTAAATTTTCTCCTCTTATGTAATTCTTTCATTTTACACTTTATATCACTTGCTTGTATATTTTTATGTATATGTATATATATATATATATATATATGACGGTCTTGGTATATTCGGGTTTCTTCCCGTGTAGGATTTGGAAATTTCTGGCGACGTTTCGATGAGGTCTCACTCATCATCTTCAGGCTGGTGTTTCTGTCCTTGTTCTCAGGCGAACACTGCGAGACCTTAGCTGCCTTCCTTCTATAAATACTGGTGGCTGGGTGTGGTTTGATGGCTCAGCAATTGCCTGCT
>NW_027248750.1:0-20900 GCF_031021105.1 Erythrolamprus reginae | reverse complement strand
GGGAATTCTGGGAGTTGAAGTCCACACATCTCAAAGCTGCCAAGGTTGAGGTTCGGGGAGAGGCGGCTCTGGATCTCGGCCGATACCAATCCATCATAGACAACATTGCTTTCCAAATTAAGCGTGGAAGGTCAACCACGCAGAACATAAGTACAGTTAACGTGCATGACATAATCCCCAAAATTGACAGTCGTTGTTTTAGTTTTGACCAAACAGCTGGATTTTGTATATTATAGACAGTCATGGGAAAGCCATCGATAGGACAGTTGCTGGGATGGATATGTTGAAATGCATCTTTCTCCCAATGGCATCCCACCCCTCTGTCATGCTGGCTAGGGAATATTGGCCTGGATAATGGGGACTGCGTGCAGGAGATGTTTCCATATGCCAAGAGAGGAAAGACTCATTGAAAACCCAAACTTTGACGGATAAAGTTTGCATTGAAATTAACCTGGGAAAAAGCCTTGGCAGGTTTCACGTGTTGAACTAAGCCAAGATATATTTTAGATAAGGTTGGTTAAACAAATCTCAGTGGCTGAATTCATGCATCACTCTAAGCCAGTGGTTTTCAACTTTGGCAACTTTTAGATTGATGGAGAATTTTGTTTGCTGGAAGTCCTCTGATCTTAAAGTTGCCAAGGTTGAGAAATACTGTCCTGAGATATAAAAAGTGGTTTAGAATCCACAGGGGAGGTGGAATTCAACAGGTTCTGACTAGTTCTGCAGAACCAGTAATTATGAGTAGTTCGGAGAACTGGTAAATATCACCTCTGACTGGCCCTACTCCCATCTATTCTCTGCCTCCCGAGTCCTAGCTGATTGGGAGGAAATGGGGATTTTGCAGTATCCTTCCCCTGGAATGAGGAGGGAATGGAGATTTTACAATATCTTTCCCCTGCCACGCCCACCAAGCCACGCCCACCAAGCCACGCCTACCAAGCGACACCATGATCACTGTTCTGCCGGCATGTTTCAACTGCCCGTAATTAGAGGTTAATTAGTCCAGGAAGACAAACACCACACGATAAAAGGAAACCCCAAAAGTTTTTATAAACAGAAAAACAGAAACAGCTCTCTTTTTAAATGTCAAAGGGATTTTCTGGTAGACACAAGGCACAGGTTAAATGCAGTCCAAGTGCTCACCCAATAACTGGGGAATTGAGTCCAATTCTAAAGTCCAGAAAGTCCACACACAATCTTGAACAGCAAAAACCATGATCTTGACGAAACAATGAATCAGATAAACTGCCATGAGGCTAAAACACCAGGCTGCACTTTTATCTGTAGCAATAATTACAGCAGCCCCACTCAACCACAGGTGGCCTCATTTTCTCTTGTAATAATCCTTCAGTTGTTGTCTCCTATGCATCACTCTACGCATGTGTGGATGTGTCATTAATTGTTGTTCAGAATCCAGGGATGATACAGATGATTGATCTCCTCCTTGGCTGTCTGCCAAAGTCCCCTCTTCCCTGTCACTCACGCTTCCTCGGTCAGAGGAGGCTTTGTCGGCAGATTCCATCGGGAGCAAAACAGGCCTGCGGCATGTGGATGTTTCCCCCACATCCACCTGCACATTGGGGCAGGAGCTGGGCCAGAGCTAACCACAACAATCACCAAGCAACACCCACAGAACCGGTAGTAAAAAAAAATTAAATCCCACCACCGATCCACAGAGATAGACATTCATTCATTCATTCATTCATTCATTCATTCATTCATTCATTCGTTTGTTCATTCATTCATTCATATGACTTCTATGCCACCCAATCCTGTAGGACTCAGGGCGGCTAAATATAAAATGTATAAAATTTATATTTTAACATGTGTGCAGCAGCATCCAAAGAGGGTATTAAAACCCGCAAGTTGGCAGACACATTGCCATAATACCATCTCTGCCATCTTGAATTGTGGGCGTAGCTGAACACATAATTTTGATCAGTTGCTATGGATGAGTGCAATGCATAAGCCAGGCTGATATATTGTTTCTTAAGATTTGTGGAATCTGTGAGGGCTTAGCTAAAACTCTCTGAGCTCACCTGTGCTGCTAAATAGGGAGACCAAACATCTCTCAGAGGGGCTTACCAGAATCAGCTGAATACAGCTAACCCCTTACTTACAGCCATTCCATTAGTGACCATGTGAAGTTATAATGGCATTGAAAAAATGACTTAGAAAAAATGTCCCCCAACACATCACCAGAATGTTGGAAATGTAAACAAAATCAGGGAACATACTACCACATGTGGTGGTCAGGTCAAAAAGCAAAGCAATGCTGGAACAGGTTAAGAAAATGGATTGAAGAGATAACAAACCAACAAACAGATATGAAACTGGAATTATTTTTTATTAGGAATGCCTACAGAGAACCAGGACAAAAAGCCCCATGTCCATTCCCTCCCCACTCCTGGGGGAAGGATACTGCAAAATCCCCATTCCCACCCTACTCTGGGGCCAGCCAGAGGTTGCATTTTCCAGTTCTCCGAACTACTCAAAATTTCCACTACCACTTCTCCAGAACCTTTATTTATTCATTTATTTTTGTCAATAAAGTATTGGTAGTATACAAAGATATAACACTGTTTATGTTGTGGTTGGCCCTGGGCCAGTTCCTGCTCCAAGGACTGTGGATGTTGGTTTGGGAGAATCCTCACGTTATCAGAGACCGGTTTGGCTGCCAACAGCTTCGGACAGTGAGGATTCTGTGTCAAGGGCAGATTCTGGGAGTGAAGCAGGATCTGATGATGAGGTAGTTACAGGCAGCCCATTAGCTAATTACCCCATTAGTGAATCATCATTGGATTCAGAGGAAGAGGGATTCATAGATGCTCACAAGCACAGGTTTATGACGAGAAGGGAACAACTGTGCAAGTAGTATAGAAAATAAGGGAGAACACCTGTAGCTGGGGCAATTAGGCTAATGGGACTGCTGGTAAATTGCCAGCATCGCTGAGAGATTATCCGTTCGGTGAGAGACGAATGCTGTTTGATTTTTGACTGCTCCAGGATTTACCAGGACTTTTTGAATATTTCACAGTTAAGTACAGATTGAGAACTCTTTTTTTAAATTATTATTATATTTTTATTTATTTTATATGACTTACAAACATTTAGACATCAAACAATACAACATTAAACATTTACACTTGATATATTTACAAAATTTATTTTTTTTAACAATTCTATTTACTATACCTTTTTCTTAATTTCCACCCAGTTGTAAATTTTTCCCCACACTTTGTAATAGTCCTTATTTTGTTGGTTTTGAATTTCATATGTTAATTTGCTAAATTTGGCGCAGTCTAATATTTTTTTAATTACCGTTCCTTTGTTTGGAATCTTATCTTGTTTCCAGACTTGTGCATATCCTAATCTTGCAGCAGTAAGTAAGTGATTTATTAAGTAGTAATTTTCTTTGCTATGTTTGCCTCTAATTATGCCTAATAAATACATTTCTGGTTTTATTTCAATTTTATAGCCCAATATTTCTTCCATCCATGCCCTAATTTGAATCCAATTTTTTTTTGCTTCGTTACATTGCCACCATATGTGGTAGTATGTTCCCACTTCTTTTTTACACTTCCAACATTTGTTACTAATGTTTACGTTCATTTTGGCTAGGCGCGCTGGCGCATAATGCCATCGGAAGAACATTTTATAAAGATTTTCTTTATATGGTGTTGACAAAGTCATCTTATAATTAACTGACCATAGTTTTTCCCAGTCTTCTAGCTGAATTGCATATCCAAAGTTAGTCATCCAAGATATCATGTTAGGTTTAACAATTTCTTCGATGTTTTCATAGTTTAATAGATAAATATACATTTTGGTTATAAATTTTTTGTCAGATTCTGTCAATATTTTGTCTATTTCATTTTGTTTATTACATATTCCAAATTTTACCAAGTCCCTTTTATATCTACTTTGAATTTGGTAATATGGAAGCCAATCTATTACTATGCCTTCCTCTTTATCTAGTTTTAAGACTTCCTTTAGTATTTAATAGGACTTCGTAGGTTATTTTTTGTTCTTGGCTTATTATATTTGGATGAATTTGAGCTTCTAGCGTGGATAGCCATCTGGGTATTTCATTATAGTGTTTTTTCCTGACTTTCCGCCAGTGTGTCAATAGTGTATTCCGAATTTGGTGTTGTTTAAACTGAGAATGTTTTGAATGTTCTTTTTCCCACAAATGTGCGTGCCATCCTTCATTTATATCGTGGCCTTCTATTGTTAGAATTCTAGGATTTTCAAGGTTGACCCATTCTTTAATCCATAGTAATTTAGTGGCTTGGTGGTATATTTCTAAGTTGGGTAAACCGAATCCTCCTCTTCTTCTTAAATCTTGTAGGGCTTTCATGTTTATTCTTGGTTTTTTATTGCAGCTGATAAATCTAGAAATTATTTTATTTATTTTAGCAAAGAACGATTTGTTTAATTGTATTGGTGCTGTTTGGAAGAGATAGAGCCACCTTGGAAGTATATTAGACTTTATTGTATTGATCCTTCCCATTAAGGATAAATTTAACTTTGACCATTTTTCTAAATCTTCTTTTGTTTTTGTTAATAATTTCATATAATTTAGTTCTTTCAGTGAAGAATACCTTGTCGTAAACCAAATCCCTAGATATTTAATTTTTTTTTTCTCTTTGAAAACCTGTTTCTTTTATTAATAATTTGTTTAAATCTTGATTACAATTCTTGGTTAATATTTTAGTTTTATTCCTATTTATTTTTAAGCCGGCCACTTTCCCATAGTTCTCTAATTCTTTTACTAAGTATATCATTGAGCTAACTGGGTTCTCTAAGAAGATTGAGAACTCTTGAAGGGGGGTGGCTGTGACATCTTCACAGCTGCCTTTATCTGTTCTGCTTTTGTTTTCGCTTTTCACAGCATTCCAGGCTTGTGGTTTGTGGGAGAGCACTTTGGCTGATTAAAGTGCGTGTGTACAATATTTTTCTTTTGATAAACTGACTCTTTGTTTACAACAGTGTTTGTGTTTGAATGTACACTTTGGACTTAATTGGGGCTCGTAACGTGAAGCCAGGCATAACAGTTTATATACATGATATTGGTACTAATAAGAGAGAAACCTAGGACAGGGATGGTAGGTACGCTGGTGCACTTATGCAGTCCCCTTACTGTCGGAACCTGTTCAATTTCACCTGTGGCTTTAGTACTGTATAAATTCGGATCTTTTCACTCTTTGGGTATAATCTTCCCCTTTTTCCTTCTCATGTCTTCCTTCTCTTGCTTGGGGTCAGGAGGAGGACTGGTTACAGTCCGTCTGGAGTCACCTCTCAGCAACTTAAAATCAACTGAGCAAATTCCGGTACTTGATTGTTCTCTTTTTTAAACCTCCCGATCCCAGCCTTCCACCGCCTTCATCTCCTCCTTGGGGTGAAGAAAAACCTTGCAAAATTGCTCATTCCCATCTAGACAATTGGCCTCTGCATATTTTCAATTTTACATGACGGGTGTGCTCATTAAAATCTCCGAAATCCAAATATTTTGGCGAGCTTAATCAGTTTGATTTAGAGGTCACTGGAGTAAGAATTCTCCGCAGCTTGAGAGGTTTTGAAGTAGGAGTATCCTTGTCTGGACAAAAGTTGCTCTGTGAACATTTTGAAAATGATCCAAGATATTAATATATAAATATATTAGAAACTTCATTTTTGCCATTTCCAAGGACAAAAGAGTTGGCGTCTTATACCCTTCTCTACTGACCTCCTGCCTTACCTTTACCACGAGTGGAGAGAGCCATGTTTGGGCTTCCTTTGGGCATAGAATTTCATGGGACACGGTTAGATGTTCACAATCTCTCTTAGCCTCCCTCACAAGGTTGCTACTCCGAACAGAGCATCAAAGGAGATCCTTATTTTCATTGTATTTATTTATCTGTGGGTACATCTGCCTCAATCACTTGTGGCTTCAGGCCCTTAGAGTAGGATTACAGGAAACAAGAAGGAAGGAAAGAAGGGAGGGAGAGAAGGAGGGAGGGAGGGAATATAAGTTATGTATTATAGAAGGGTAACCAAAAGTTTTCCCACACATGCACTGCCCTTAACTTTCAGAGTGAAGGAATACTATAAATGTAATCAATCAACCAACAAATAAAGAGAAAATATCATTTTGCAGCATTCCTAGGTACACTACTAATGAAATGGAAAAGTTGATTCTACAGTTTCTTCCTTCTTTCCTTTCCTTTCTCCTTTTTTCCTTTTTCTGCTTTCTTTCCCCTTCCCTTCCCTTTCCTTTCCTTCCCTTCCCTTCCATTTCCTTCTTCCCTTCCCTTCCTTTCCTTTCCTTTCCTTCCCTTCTCATCCCTTCCCTTCCCCTACTTTTCCTCCTCCTCTCCTCTTCTCCTTCCCCCCTTCTTTGTGTCCTTATAAGTATAGACTGATGACACACTCTCCTTCCATTTGTCCTCCCAACAGTATCTCAATGAGGAAGTTTGGGTGAGAAGCGATAGGGAATTGCTGAGAGTCACCCAGGAAGCTTCTAAGCCAATCTGATGCAATGACTTCACCCATCACATTCTAGACGCCCACTGAGCCCTGGAGGGTCTTGTAGATGAGCCCTTGGTCACGGATGCTGTTCAGCTGAGCAAATGGTTTTCCTCTGAAATCTTGACTTTTCAACCATGCAATGGGCCTCGGACAGCCACAATGAGAGTGTGGATGTATGGATCTTATTTGAGTTGGTGTGTCAACCCCCCCCCCCAAGATATAATTTGAATAAACAGAGTTTCTCCATTTCTCAATGCAGAATACACTGTCAATTTAATTTTGATGTCCATCCAGTGTTGTCCATGGGTAGAACTTTTTTTAGATTGTTAGAAGGCGGCCTTTATTATTATTATTATTTATTGGGTTTGTATGCCACCCCTCTCCGCAGACTCGGGGCGGCTAACAATGATAAAAAGCAACATGTAACAATCCAATTTAATAAGACAACTAGAAACCCTTATTATAAAAACCAAACATACACACAAACATAACATACATAACTTGTAATGGCCTAGGGGAAGGGATATCCTAACTCCCCCATGCCTGGCGACAAAGGTGGGTCTTGAGTAATTTGCAAAAGACAAGGAGGGTGGGGGCCATTCTAATCTCTGGGGGGAGTTGATTACAGAGGGCTGGGGCCGCTACAGAGAAGGCTCTTCCCCTGGGGCCCGCCAAACGACATTGTTTGGTCGACGGGACCCAGAGAAGGCCAACTCTGTGGGACCTTATCGGCTGCTGGGATTCGTGTGGTAGCAGGCGGTTCCGGAGGTACTCTGGTCCAATGCCATGCAGGGCTTTAAAGGTCATAACCAACACTTTGAATTGTGACCGGAAACCTATCGGCAGCCAGTGCAGGCCGCGGGGTGTTGCAGTAACGTGGGTGAATCTAGGAAGCCCCACGATGGCTCTCGCGGCTACATTCTGCACGATCTGAAGTTTCCGAACACTTTTCAAAGGTAGCCCCATATAAAAAGCATTGCAGTAGTCGAACCTCGAGGTGATGAGGGCATGAGTGACTGTGAGCAATGACTCCCTGTCCAAATAGGGCTGCAACTGGTGCACCAGGCGGACCTGGGCAAACGCCCTCCTCGCCACAGCCGAAAGATGATGTTCCAATGTCAGCTGTGGATCGAGGAGGACACCCAAGTTGCAAACTCTCTCTGAGGGGGTCAATAGTTCTCCCCCCAGGGTAATGGACGGACAGATGGAATTGTCCTTCTTGGGAGGCAAGACCCACAGCCACTCCATCTTGTCTGGGTTGAGTTTGAGTTTGTTGACACCCATCCAGGTCCCAACAGTCTCCAGGCACCGGCACATCACTTCCACTGCTCCGTTGACTGGACATGCTGTAAACATTGACTTTTCTTGGCTGAACTCTCCCCATTTCACCCGTTTTGTTTCATCCATTGAGGGGAAACTTTCTCATTATTCCAGATGTTCTTCATGTTCAGCTTTTATACTCCTGTTTCCTATAATTAGTATGATAGCCCTTGTTCTAATCTGCATCTCCAGTGTGTTGTAGCAGGTCCCCACAGAATTATTCATCTTTCAATTTTATTTTTAAATCTAAGTAGACTTGAATCTTTCTATTCTTCATTGGGCTTTTCTGGGATTGGAATCAAGATTCTTCCATAATTTGGAATGTTGAATCCAAATACGTATTTGTGTTCATAATGAAGTCTTCCCACTTTCTTTGATAGTTTTTTCATCTACCATAAAAACACGGGACTCCTCTGAAATGACTCCTTCCTTCCCGTTTCAGTTGGCTGATTCCTAGACCAGAGTTTCCCAACCTCGGCAAATTGAAGAGATTTGGACTTCAACTCCCAGAATTCCCCAGCCAGCAAATGCTGGCTGGGGAATTCTGGGAGTTGAAGTCCAGACACCTTCAAGTTGCCAAGGTTGGGAAACACTGTCCTAGACAATCTGATTTCTGTCTTCACATTTCTCTCCTATCACACCAATTTGGCCAATGTTCACTGCTCAAAGATTTCAGGTGCCAAGGATGCACCTCTTGCAAGGTCAAACTGTCCTCCTGCGTTCACATCACAAGCACTACTTCTATTTCTGTTTTTTCCCTCACCATCTCATTGCATACTTACTTCAGTGATTTATTTTATTTATTTATTAGTCAAACAAGTATAGTATTTATTTTTTTAATTTTTATTTATTTATTTATTTGTCCAATACACAAAACACATCGAGGGGAATGGGCATGAAGTATTACATACAAGGAAAAGATACGAAAATGGGGGAGAAGATATATGAAAGGGAGGAAAGATATATGACATATGGGATAAGGGGAGACAAATTGGACAGGGGACGAAAGGCAGGCTAGTGCACTTATGTACGCCCCTTACTGACCTCTTAGGAACCTGGCGGGGTCAATCATGGATAGTCTAAGGGTGAAATGTTAGGGGTTAGGGGTTGACACTACTGAGTCAGGTAATGAGTTCCACGCTTCGACAACTCGATTGTTAAAGTCATATTTTTTTACAGTCAAGCTTGGAGCAATTAATATTGAGTTTGAATTTGTTGCATGCTCTTGTGTTGTTGCGGTTGAAGCTGAAGTAGTCATTGACAGGCAGGATGTTGCAGCATATGATTTTGTGGGCAATACTTAGATCGTGTTTTAGGCGTCGTAGTTCTAAGCTTTCTAGGCCTAGGATTGAAAGTCTGTTTTTGTAGGGCATTCTGTTTCGAGTGGAGGAGTGAAGGGCTCTTCTGGTGAAGTATCTTTGGACATTTTCTAGGGTGTTGATGTCCGAGATGTGGTGTGGGTTCCAGACAGATGAACTGTATTCAAGGATGGGTCTGGCAAATGTTTTGTAGGCTCTGGTGAGTTGTGTGAGATTGCTGGAGCAGAAGCTGCGTAGGATCAGGTTAACAATTCTGGAAGCCTTTTTGGCGATGTTGTTGCAGTGGGCTTTGGCACTTAGATCGTTTGATATTAGTATTCCAAGGTCTTTAACTGAGTGGGGGTTGGCTGTGATATTTTGTTTATTCAGTTTTATAGTACATTATTCAGTATTATAGTACACATTAACATAAATAATATAACATAAGTAGAACGTAGTAATAGAAAGGATAATAAGAAAGTAGGACAGGGACATTAGGCACATAGGTGCACTTATGCACGCCCCTTACAGACTTCTTAGAAAAGGGGAGAGGTCAATTGTAGATAATGTAAGGTTGAAGATTTTGGGGTTGGGGGAAGCAACAACAGAGTCAGGTAATGAGTTCCAAGTGGTGACCACTCTATTGCCTAAATCGTATTTTCTGCAGTCAAGTTTGGAGCGATTTACATTCAGTTTGTATCTATCACATACTCTTGTGTTGTTGTTTATTTATTTTATTTATTTATTTATTTATTCTTTGTCCAATATACAATACATATGGAAGAGAATAGACATTAAGTAATGTATATGACGATAGAAAGTAAAAAGAAGAGAAGTAGATGGGAGGGAGAGAATATATATGATATATAAAAGATAAGGAGAGAATTTATTTTATTTATTTTATTTTATTTTATTTATTCTTTGTCCAATATACAATACATATGAGAGAGAATATACATTAGGAATATATATATAAAGATAGGAAGTAAAAAGAAGGGAAGTGGATAGGAAGATAATATATATAGAGGAGAGAATATATAAGATAAAAGAGGTAAGAAAAGAGAATTGGACAGGGGACGATAGGCACATTAGTGCACTTATATACGCCCCTTACTGGCCTCTGAGGAATCGGGAGAGGTCAATCGTGGAGAGTTTAATGGAGAAGTGTAGGGGATTAGGGGTTGACACTATTGAGTCCAGTAATGAGTTCCACGCTTCGACAACTCGATTGTTAAAGTCGTATTTTTTGCAGTCAAGTTTGGAGCGATTGATATTAAGTTTGAATCTGTTGTGTGCTCTTGTGTTGTTGCTGTTGAAGCTGAAGTAGTCGTTGACCGGAAGGATGTTGCAGTGTATGATCTTGTGGGCAATACTTAGATCGTGTTTTAGACGCCGTAGTTCTAGGCTTTCAAGGCCCAGGATGGTTAGTCTATTTTCGTAGGGTATTCTGTTTCGAGTGGAGGAGTGGAGGGCTCTTCTGGTGAAGTATCTTTGGACGTTTTCGAGAGTGTTGATATCTGAGATGCGGTGTGGGTTCCAGGCAGATGAGCTGTATTCGAGAATGGGTCTGGCATAGGTTTTGTAGGCTCTTGTGAGTAGTGTGAGATTGCCGGAGCAGAAGCTGCGTAGGATCAGGTTAACAACTCTGGAGGCTTTTTTGGCGATATTGTTGCAGTGGGCTTTAGCACTTAGGTCATTTGAAATGAGTATTCCGAGGTCTTTTACTGAGTGTTGGTTGGTAGTGAGGATTTGTTTATTCAGTTCATATATGTGGTTTGGATTCTTTTTGCCGATGTGGAGGGTAGAGCATTTGTTGGTTGATATTTGAAGTTGCCAGGTGTTGGACCAATCTGAAATGAAGTCAAGGTCTTTTTGAAGAGTGAGTGTGTTGTCGGTGGTGTTGAAGAGTTTCACATCGTCGGCAAAAAGTACACAGTTGCTTACGATATTATCGCAGAGGTCATTGATGTATAGGATGAAAAGAGTAGGACCTAGTACGCTGCCTTGGGGAACGCCGCTTTTGACAGGGACAGGGGAGGAAATGGCGCTTCCGATTTTGACAACTTGTTGTCTGTTTGACAAGAATGCGGTAATCCAGTTGTGGAGGAGTCCTGAGATGCCGTAGAATTTGAGTTTTAGGAGAAGTTTGTCGTGAACCACTGAGTCAAAGGCTTTGCAGAAGTCGATATAAATTGCATCGATGAATTTTCCTTGATCAAGGTGGGTAGTCCAGATGTTTTTGCAGTGGAGTAGTTGTAGGTTGCAGGATAGTTTCTTACGGAATCCAAATTGTTTTTTTGATAGTAGGTTGTTAGATTCTAAGTAGAGAGTGATTGAACGATTTATAATTGATTCCTTGATTTTACAAGGTACACAGCATAGTGATATGGGTCTGTAGTTGTCAACTAGTGATGGGTCTCCTTTTTTGAAGATGGGGATGACTACTGCTTTTGACCACAGTTTGGGGAGAGTGCTGGTCATGAAGGAATTTTGGAAGATAATGCTTAGAGGTTCAGCTATGGCAGATGAGAGTTTTCTTAGGAAGTATGCACAAAGACCATCTGGACCGACAGATAGGGAAGGTTTGAGATCACGGATTGCTTTTTCAACGTAGTCTGTGGTGAAGATGATTTAGCTTAGGTTATTTAATGAGTTAGGAGTGCGATTTGCGAAGAGGGGGGATGAGTTATTACTGTTAACAAAAACGGAGCCAAAGAAGGAGTTGAAAAGATTTGCTTTGGATGGGTCGTCGTGGTACTCTTTGTTGTGTGGTCCAATGAGAGGTGGAATAGGTCTGGAGTCGTTAAGTTTGTTGTTGACGAAGTTGTAGAAGGCACGGTTAGATTTGGAGCGTAGGAGGTTTTCCTCTTGTTTACTGCGGTAGTTCAGACATTCTACTTTTATTTGTTGGCATATTCTTCTGTAGCAGTTTTTAAAGTTGTTTACAGGACCTTTTTTGTTTCTACGCCAGAGGGATCGTTTTTTGGTTTGTAGTTTCTTTAATGAGATGGGAATGTTGTTTTTCTGTTTTCTTCTAGGAGGAGTAATTGGAACATACAGATCTATAAGTCTATTGATTTGGAGTAAGAACGTGTTGTAGAGGTCATCGATGGAGATGCAGTTGGAGAATAGGGATTGCCAATTAATAAATGAGAGACTGACGTCTATGAGTTCGTAGTTAGCTTTCCTGAAATTGTACTTAGGTGACACGTTGTTCTGTTGAATGTTATGATGGCGTAGGTTGAGGTTGAAGTTGATCATACTATGGTCGCTGTTGGAGAAGGGTTCTATGATATGCAGTCCATAAATAGCACTTTTACTATTGCAGAAGATGAGGTCGAGGCAGCTGTTGAGTCTGGTGTTGTTTAATACTAATTGTTCCAGTCCCAGGCTGGTGACGGTGTTGTAGATGGCGGTATGTATAGGTTCGGTGGAGCATTCGTTTAGTGTCCAGTTGATGTGTGGTAGGTTGAGGTCACCTAGGAAGATGATGGGGTAGGGGCAGGAGGATGCCCATGTTAGTAGGGAAGTTAATTTTGATGCATGGGAAGTGTCATAGTTTGGAGCTCTGTAGCACAGTAAAAAGCGGAGAGTGGTGTTAAGGGAAAGATCGCAGATTAGGGTTTCAGGAAGGAATAAATCTTGTGCGACTTGAATGTTTTTTAGATTGAGTGAGCTTTTGTAGAATATGGCTACACCACCTCCTCTGCGGGATTCGCGGTCGGACCGGAAAACCAGGTAGTTATTTTGTGTAATGATGGAGTCAGGAAAGGAACAGTTGAGCCATGTTTCGCAAACAAAGATTATGTCAAATAAGTTGGTGTTGAGCAGAAGGAGGAATTCTGATAACTTGTTGATTAAACTTCTTGCATTGATTAGTTTGCATTTGAGGTTGTGTTTGAGTTCAGGAAGGGGATTGGATTGCGTTGAGTTGTGGCAGGATTGAGGCAAGGTAGTAAGGGGCGCATTTTCCTATTCATTGCTGGAGGTGCTGGGGAGGTCCGATTGTTGATGTGGGATGGTGGGTGGAGAAGTGTTGGAAAGTTGTGGAGGGGTAGCGGGTTTGACGATGAAGGGAGGGTTGTAGGTTTTGGTTCTGATGCAATCAGAGCGGTAGTCAATGTAGAGGTTATTTTCGCCGAGTTCGCACCGTCTCCTGAGTTCGACGCGTAGTTCACGGGAGCGGATACGTTGGAGTAATGTTAAGTCAGGTCTGCATCTGAGTTTGTTGTATTTGGTGTTGTTTCTGGCAATGGTGTTCATGGTCCTGATGAATTGTTGTTTGGAAGATTCGTTAGTGCAGACTATTCTGCACAGTCGGGGAGCCGTTGATCCATCGCTGTACTTTAGTGTGGGGCCACTTCTGGAGACCTCTAGGATGACATCAGGGGTAATTGTTTGAGGATGTTGATTGTGGATAATGTTTTGTATATTTGTTAAGTCAGTTTCCCCGTTTTCCTCAAGGCCAAAAAGGATGGCATTGTGGCGTTTTTGTGCCCTTTCCATGGCATCGTTCACCAGCGTGGAGATGTCGGTGGTAGGGTTTAGAGGAAGAGGTTTTGGTGGTCTGGGTTGGGAGTATGGTGGTGGTGGTGGTGGTGGTGGGGTGCTGCAGGGTGGTTGACTAGGTGTTTTGGTGTTTATCAGGTCTTGGATATTTTTTTCTATGGAGGCGAACCGTGGTTCGATACTTTCGGTATATGCTTGATGGGTTTTTGAGACTGCAGATAAGATTACTTCGGATAAATTGTCGAGTGAGATTGATTTGGGTGTGCAGGATGGGCAGGAATAGTAGAATGAGGGATTGTCGTTGAGGAAGGTGGCAACATGTTTGTTGATGTTAAGGCAGGTATGGTGAGCCAATTTTTTGCAGGATTGGCACTTTGTGGTTCCTTCTTGTGTATTTACATTAGTGTTGCATATAACGCAATTGTTAACGGAAATGTTTGCTTGAGGTTTCTTCTTGGATGGCATTGTGAGGGGGTGAGAATTGGAATTCTGTTTGAAGATTCTGAGAGTATCAGTAGGAAATGGAAGTGGCTGCAATGATATTTTCAGCCACTAGATGGGGTTGGAGCTTCTGTTTGACGAATCTGTGAGGATCTGTAGCTTTGAGTGGGAAGGGATTGGAAGTGACTGTACTGTTATTTTTATTTTCAGCCACTAGATGGGGTTGGAGCTTCACTGTAAGCTGTGCGATTTTAGGTTTAAGAGGTTATGAGGAGCAGAGTTGGTCTTCAGCCACGAGGTAATGGCGGTGGTGGGGAGGGAGGTCGCAAAGGGCTTGTGGCTTCTTGGTGGGGCTTCTGAGGGCTACGGAGGCTATGGGGAGTCCTCCTAGCTTTGGAGATCTTTGTAGAGTTGGGGATTATGTTGGGGTCCCAGGGGATCTGCACGGCGCTAGGGCTCTGGGCCGGTTTCGCGCCGGGTAGTCAGCTGGGCGTCAGGGCTCCAGGTAGCTGGGCTCTAGGAGTCTTGGTTTCAGGGTTTCAGGGGGAGTCCACGTAGCGCTGGGGCTCTGGGCCGGTTCCACGCTAGGCAGGCAGCTGGCGTAGAGGGGAAATCCTCAGGGGAATCCTCGTGGCCAGTTATTGGGCAATCATCGGTCTCCCTGTAGCTAGGAAGCTAGGCTCGGGGAATTCTCGGGGGGTCCCCAGGGGATCAGCTCGGCACTAGCACTGGGCAGGTTTTAGTACTCACCCTCGGGAGTTTTCTTTATTTTTGTGATTTTTAATGTTTTTTATGTTTTTTGCCGTTATCTGTCGGAGCAGCAGTTCCCTCCCTCCTTCTGTTGTTGTTGTTAAAGGTGAAGTAGTCACTGACAGGGAGTACATTATGATGTATGATTTTATGAACAACAGTTAAATCAGTTCGGAGACGACGTAGTTGTAAATTTTCTAGATTTAGTACTTGAAGTCTGGAGGAGTAGGGTAATTTGTTACGTGAGGAGGAGTGAAGGACTCTTCTTGTGAAGTATTTCTGGACTCCTTCGATTGTATTAATGTCTGATATGAAGTGTGGATTCCACACAGGTGAGCTATATTCTAGAATAGGTCTGACAAATGTTTTGTATGCTCTGGTTAATAAATGAGTTTTTCTAGAGAAGAAGCTACGTAAGATTAGGTTTACAATTCTTAAAGCCTTTTTGGCAATGCTGTTACAGTGGGCTCTAGCACCTAGGTCATTGGAAATGAGTACTCCAAGGTCTTTGACTGAGTGAGGGTCCACTGTTAGTTCAGTTTTACTGAATGGGGAACCTCTTTTTCCTCGGGTGCCGAAAGAGCATGGGTGTACGCTATTGCACATGTGTGTTTTCCCACAACCATAATTCAATGCCTGGGGAGGGCGAAAACAGTTTCCCCCGCCTCCCGGAGGCCCTCTGAAGGCAAGAAACAGCCTGTTTCCCAACTTCTGGTGGGCCCAGTAGGCTCGCGTTTTGCCCTCCCCAGATCCCAAAGGTTTCCCCAGAGCCAGGAGAGGGTAACAATGCCCCCCATCCCCCTGGAGGCTCTCTGGAAGCCACAAACACCCTCCCAGAGCCTCTGTGTGAGCCAAAAATCAGCTGGCCGGCATAGACATGCACATTGGTGCTGAGCTAGGGCAATGGCTCACGTGCCAGCAGATATGGCTCCACGTGCCATAGGTTCGCCATCACTGCCCTATACTCATTTTATCTTCAGGTATCATCTTGACAGAGACCTGTTTGCAAAATCCCATGAATTTTCTATACTGCCTGGGGCGGGATTTTATTTCCTTCTGTGATCCATCATCCCAACCGTGGAACCTATAGAAACATTGGGATGTGCAAGCAGTGTACCTACTGCCATACATAGTACATTTGCATAACCATTGTTGATTGGCCAATATAGCAGTGCCAGATTTGAATGCCTGTCACTGATTCGCCGAGCTGCAGGGAAACCCTTAAAAGCAGCATCAGTAAAAAAAAAAGCAAACTCCATGTTTGCTATGATTAGGAAGGGAATCGAAAATAAGTCAGTAAGTGTTGTGTTGTATTGCCTCTGTACAAATCAATGGTGAAACCACACTTGAAGTACTGTGTATAGTTCTGATCACCCCACCTCAAGAAGGATATAATAGAACTGGAAAAGGTGCAAAAAAGGATAACAATTATGATCAAGGAAATGGAGCACCTCCCTTATGAAACCAGGTTGCAAACGCCTTGGTCTCTTCAGCCTTGAAAGACGGCGTTTAAGGGGTGACTTGATTGAAGTGTATAAAATCATGCATGGGATAGAAAAGGTGGATAGAGAAAAATTATTTTCTCTATCACACAATACTAGGATGAGGGGGCACTCCCTAAAGTTCATAGGCAAGAAAGTGAGGACAAATAAAGGGAAATATTTCTTCACCCAGAGGGTCACTGGTTTATGGAATTCACTTCTAGAAGTGGTCGTAACAGCCTGGATGGCTTCAAGGCAGGATTAGACAGATTCATGGATGCCAAGTGTATCGGTGGTTATTGAAGTGGATGTCCATGTGCCGCCTCTATGTTGGCTGAGGCAGGCAGGATTCCCTTGGGTACCATTTGTTGGGGGGTCAAGAGAAAGGGAGGGTTTTGCCTTCTCTTTCTGCTCAAGATCCCCATGTACAATTGGTGGACCACTGTGTGACATAGAATGCTGGAGTTGATATATAGAGCGCTGGTGAGACCACATTTGGAATACTGTGTTCAGTTCTGGAGACTTCACCTACAAAAAGATATTGACAAAATTGAACGGGTCCAAAGACGGGCTACAAGAATGGTGGAAGGTCTTAAGCATAAAACGTATCAGGAAAGACTTAATGAACTCAATCTGTATAGACTGGAGGACAGAAGGAAAAGGGGGGACATGATCGAAACATTTAAATATGTCAAAGGGTTAAATAAGGTCCAGGAGGGAAGTGTTTTTAATAGGAAAGTGAACACAAGAACAAGGGGACACAATCTGAAGTTAGTTGGGGGAAAGATCAAAAGCAACATGAGAAAATATTATTTGACAGAAAGAGTAGTAGATGCTTGGAACAAACTTCCAGCAGACGTGTTTAGTAAATCCACAGTAACTTACTTTAAACAGGCCTGGGATAAACATATATCCATCCTAAGATAAAATACAGAAAATAGTATAAGGGCAGACTAGATGGACCATGAGGTCTTTTTCTGCCGTCAGTCTTCTATGTTTCTATGTTTCTATGATGGGCTTTGGCCTGATTCAGCATGGCTCTTCTTATGCTCTTAATTATTTGAAGTTACAAAAGACCCTCCAAAAGCTACTTACATCCCAGTTTTTAAGTTCCAATGTCCCCTCTGCAAGGGTGATATAAGGCACTGACCCATATTTATGGCCACTTGCAGCGCCCGCGTCACATGACAGCAATTTACACCAGCATTGCTGGAAACCAGTTCTTAGTTCTGTTTTCCAGCAAAACCAGCCCATCACATTGAACCGATCTAAATGCAGTTCATAAAATCATCTGCCACATTGTCCTACCTGTCAATGACTACTTCAGCTTCAATCACAACATTACACGAGCACACAATAGATATAAACTTAACATAAACCTCTGCAAACTAGACTGCAGAAAATACGACTTCAGCAACAGAGTGATCAATGCCTGGAATTCACTACCCGACTCTGTGGTTTCTTCCCCAAGCCCCCAAAACTTTAACCTTAGATTGTCTACTGTCGACCTCGTCCCATTCCTAAGAGATCTGTAACAGGCATGCATAAGCACACCACTGTGTCCATGGCCCCTGCTTACTGTCCTATTGTCCCCATTTATACTTACTTACTGTTATCTTGGATATGTTTGACAACTAAATAAATAAAATAAAATAAATATATGACAAACAATGAATTTGCTTAACAACTACGTGATTTGCTTAATAACCACCATGAAAAAGACTGTAAAATTGTATCCAGTCTTCTGTGTCTCTTTTTATAATTGTCAACCTCACAGTCATAATTCGAGAACTCAGTGTATGATTAAGAAAAAAGTCAATCAAATTGCTGTGATCGTGTAATAATAATAATAATAATAATAATAATAATAATAATAATAATAATATATTAGATTTGTATGCCGCCCCTCTCCAAAGACTCGGGGCGGCTCGCAACAATGATAAAAACAATATTATACTAGCACAAATCTAATATTGAAAGAAATAACTAAAACCCTATCATATTAAAACCAAACAACACAAAAATACCAAACATCAATTATAAGGAGCCTGGGGGAAAGATGTCTCAAATCCCCCATGCCTGGCGGTATAGGTGGGTCTTGAGTAGTTTACGAAAGACAAGGAGGGTGGGAGCAGTTCTAATCTCCAGGGGGAGTTGATTCGAGAGTGCTGGGGCCGCCACAGAGAAGGCTCTTCCCCTGGGGCCCACCAGACAACACTGTTTAGTCGACGGGACCCGGAGAAGGCCAACTCTGTGTAATGACATTCTATCCTTTTTTATTGGGTGTCACACATAATGATGAGAACAAAGATAGCTTTTGAACCCAGCTTCCCCCAGATAGTCAATGACAGAGGTACCACACTGATTATTTTTCTCACTCAAAGCAAACTGAGTCCTATCTCCATTTCGTGTCATTTTCATATCTAAAACCGACTGCTTTAAGGTCACAACACGTATGAAAGTTACACTCAATGGAAAGTTGGATAAAATTTTCCTCATCAGTTTGAGTGTCAATTATTTGTAGCTAAGTTATTATTTTGAATGCTGAGCCAATGTTCTGGTTTGAATGGCTGGCTTATTCTTTTTTTTTTTTTTTAATGGTTTTCTATAACTGTCAGCCTGATTTGTGAGACAGTTTTACTGTTGTTTGTAAAGTTTTAAAAAATTGCAACGTTGCATCGTTTGCTTTATACAAGCCATTATGGGAGGGAATTTTGAAAGGTTGGAGGAAAATATTGAAAACAAAACCAAGCAGTTATTTGGGGTTCATCTGAATCTTCTTCCAATCTAGTAACTGGACTGTTGCTGACCATATCAATGGCCACAACAGGCTGCCCTTGAATTGAACTCAAATCTCCGTGAGTCCATGGACACGTCCATGCAGTAGTGTTGGCAGCAGGACAAAAATGGCTGAGGATTGAACTCTGAGATGTTTTTTCCAACGCCCTAATTTACTCCCTAACTCTGGAGCATCCTGATGGTTTCACATTAAAGCGCTAACTAGAACTCAACTATGTTTACTTCTAAACTCAAACCAGGCTCAAGCAATTTCACATCACAATGATGCATGGTAAACCTCAAGACACAACCATAATGCAACCTGCCCATTATGGTTGTATGTTGTGAATGCAATTTGATGACTTTTTTCCCCTGGTGGTGGTTGTTAAGTGAGCACCCTTCATGGCACCGGAGCAGGGTATCTACGAGACCGTCTTCTGCCGCACGAATCCCAGCGACCGGTTAGGTCCCACAAAGTGGGCCTTCTCCGGGTCCCGTCAACAAAACAATGTCGTTTGGCGGGGCCCAGGGGAAAAGCCTTCTCTGTGGCGGCCCCGGCCCTCTGGAACCAACTCCCCCCGGAGATTAGAATTGCCCCCACCCTCCTCGCCTTTCGTAAGCTCCTTAAAACCCACCTCTGCCGTCAGGCGTGAGGGAACTGAGATATTCTTTCCCCCTAGGCCTTTACAATTCATGCATGGTATGTTTGTATGTATGGATGTTTGGTTATACAATAAGGTTTTTTTAGTTGTTTTAATATTGGATTTACATGCTGTTTTTTTATTACTGTTGTTAGCCGCCCCGAGTCTACGGAGAGGGGTGGCATACAAATCCAATAAATAAGTAAGTAAGTAAGTAAGTACCAGAACCAGAAAGACAGCCAGGTGCTTGAAATTGGATCACTGCAGAGTGGGGACCAGGCCATTTAAACGTGGAATCCAGATTGTAAGTTCCCTTGAACTGGGTCAGTCAGAACTCTGAATGGTCGCTAAGCAACCAGTTGTAATTGAGAATTATTATCAAGGTCTGACATGCATCATTGTGATGTGAAATTGCTTGAGCCTGTATTATCAGCTTGCAAATAACCTTTCTTGTTAGGCAGTTATGAAGCATTATTATTATTTATTAGACTTGTATGCCGCCCTTCTCCGAAGACTCGGGGCGGCATACAAGTCTAATAAATAATAATAATATTTATTTATTATTTATTATTATTATCATGTCATCCAATGATTGCTATTTTCTATTAGTTGTGAGTCAGGGGGTGGGTTCCACTTACCTTCGCCTCCGGTTCGCATTGCGACATTTCGTGCACGTCCCCTTGAGTGATTTCACTTTTGCGCATGCTCAGAAGGTAGATTCAGCCCAAAACATAGATGTAGAGCTGGTCAGCTATGCTTCGGGCAAAGAAAGTATTAACCGGGGGGGTGGGGGGAGGAACAGAATGACAAGAAGCCATCAAAACACAGGAAAATGGGCCTAAAATTCAGAAAAAACATGGTGGTGAGCACAAACTGGCACAGACAGAATTGGATCCATGACACCAAAATTACATCAGCAGCGGGTTGCTAACAGTTCAGGCTATCTGGTCCAAACCAGGAGTGACCTACCCTGTATGTATGTGTGTTCAATTTATTTATTTATTTATTTATTCATTCATTCATTCATTCATTCATTCATTCATTCATCCATCCATCCATCCATCCATCCATCCATCCATCCATTCATTCATTCATTCATTCATTCATTCATTCATTTATTTGTTGTTAGAGTTGAAAGGGACCATGAAGGCCATTGAGTATAACCCCCTGCC